>NC_064816.1:5362665-5376551 GCF_023721935.1 Panthera uncia | reverse complement strand
GGGGGGGAAGAAGGGGAGAAAGAAGGGGAGGGGGAGGAGGAGGAAGAGGGAGGAGGAAGAGGGCAGCTCCCTAAAACAATGCTCCTCCCTGGGGACAAAAGGAAGGAAGCGCTTTGTAGCACCTGGTCTTTCCATGTTTTGCTCCTTGAAACCATGCTCTCAGGAAGGAGGCTGCTCCATAAGGATGGCCTTCTCAGGTGTCTGCAAACCCGTTCGAGGCGACTAAGGATCAGGATGTGGGAGCCACCATCCTCACTTTACGTCGGGTGCCACTGAGGCTTAGGGGTCGCACACGGAGGCAGCGGGAGAGCGGGGTTTGCAGCCGGCACCCGACCCTACTGCCTGCCTGCTGATCGGCTGCCCTGCTCCGGCTCCACAAGAGGTCAAGCTCCGTGCGTCTCAGACGTTCCAGCTGATGTGACTGCGTGACAGCAAACAGCACAGCCCACAGCCCAGGAAGGGCCGCCCAGGGGGACGCTCCATGTTCTGCCACGGGCCAGCGTCGCTTCCACAGGTGGGACCGAGCCGGGCCAGGCTGTCGTTCTCTGGTCTCTTACAGCTCTGAGCGGTCCTCATTGCGGGGGTTTCCTCGTTTTCCCTCCCCTCCCACCACTGCACTTTGTATGTACGCGCACTCTGGCTTACGATGAACTCTTGGGAACCTATGTCCAAATCTTAACGCCAGGGCCAGGGCAAAGTAGAGCCTGAGATAAAAACGAAACTTCACAGCCATCGGCTCAAGGCTGCGGCCCCTTCTGCACGAAGGAGCACTGCAGAGCCGCCGGCCAAGGAGGCAGTGCCCCGCGGGAGGACCACGAGCTCCCCTCGCAAACCCTCTCGGTTCCTTTACCTGCTACTTTATCCCGAATGAGTTTTGCAGATTCGACTTCACCGATGCTGCTGAACAGACTCCGTAACTCATCCTGGGTCATGTTCTGAGGGAGGTAGTTGACAATTAAATTCGTTCTCCCGATGTCATCCCTGCAGTCTTCGGCCATGTGGTCTTCATAACCATTAGACATTGTATTTTTTAAAAATCTGAGAGAAGAAAAAAAAAAAGTCAAGTAAATTCCAAGTGTCCACATTGCAGGACATTAAGGCAAAACACCGTGACTGGCACTTCGGGGTTTTCTTTTCAACGCTACAAGTTCAACTCAGGTCCACATGAAACCATGCCCACGGATGTTTACAGCGGCTTCATTCGTAATCGTCTGGAAACCGGAAGCAGCCAACCTGCCCTTCAACAGGCGAGTGGAGAAAGAGACTCCAACTGTCTGGTGCGTTCACACAACGGAGTGTTATTCTGTGACAGGAAGAAATGAGCTACGGGGCCGGAGACTTGGGGCAGCCTCAAATGTACATTGCTAAGTGTGAAAGGCTACGCACTGTCTGACCCCAATTAGATGACACTGCGGAAAAGACGAGACTCTAAAGCCAGTAAGAAGACCAGTGATTGTCGGGGGTTAGGAGGGAGGGAGGGAGGGAAGAACAGCAGAGCACAGAGGATTTTTAGGGCAGCGAAACTATTGTGTGTGATCTTTTCACGGTGCGTGCGTGTTATCACACATCTGTCCAAACCCGCAGAACGTACAACACAAAGAGCGGAACCCTAAGGCAAACCGTACAGATTCTTTAGTTCTAACAAAGCACCACACCAACACAAGATGTGACTAACGGGGAAGACTGTGCGCTGGGGGCGGAACCTTTCTGCGACCCGAAAGCCGCTCTAAAACAAAACAAAGCAGCTTCAAGCTCAACCATTTCTCTTCCCAAGGAGCTTCTAAAAGCCTACAAATAGGAGGGCCTGGCTAGCTCAGTCAGTGGAGCAAGTGGCTTTTTTTTTTTTTTTTTTTAAGTTTCTGTACTTATTTTGAGAGTGCGAGTGCGGGAGGGGCAGAGAGAGGGGGGGAGAGAGAATCCCAAGCAGGCTCTGCGCCATCAGCACAGAGCCCTGACGCAGGGGGCTCGACCCCATGAACCGTGAGATCATGACCTGAGCCGGAATCAAGAGTCCAACGCTTAAATGACTGAGCCACCCAGGTGCCCCTGGAGCGTGTGACTCTTGATTTCAGGGTCATGGGTTCCACAGAGCTGACTTAAAAAACAAAACAAAACAACACCCACAAACAATTCTAGCGCCGTAACTCAAGCTCCTGTGAAAAGCGTTCGGCTCATCTCAAGAGCCTTCTCTCATCTCCGCGTGCACTACTGGTGCAGCTGGGTACTAAGGAGCCCGCGACGTGCACCTGAGCACCCTGACTCACACGGCCTGTCTGGCCTCAGGCAGGCAGACGACGGCAATCTGCATCCCTTTATTCCGAAGGCCACAGCCACGGAACTGGGAGAGGTTAGGGTTTCTCCACCAGAGGCACTTGGTCTTCAAAGGCTGCAGGCTCTGGAATGCCGTTGGCCGCCCGCAGAAGCCTTCACTTTCGGGGGGAAGCATCACAGCACAGAGATGGCTTCAGAGCGGAGTCCAGATCAGTGCAGCCGAGAGCACCAGGACGGCTCCTCTGGAGGCACAACTGGCCGTGCGGCTGCCACATCTAAGATGTCCCACGTCCCTGCCTCTAACTATGCAGGCACTCGCTCCCATGGGGCTGAAGTGTCATCTCTGAGAAAGGGGCCCTGCTGCCCACCAGCCGGGAGGTCTCGGGGGCGGCCCACCCCTTTCTCCAGATCCCTCCTGCCCAGCCCTGTTTTTACGCTTGAGAACCCGGTGCCCGCTGTCAGGAGCACTCACGCAGCCTTCTTCAAAAATAGCCTTGCCTGCGGTTATGTAAAAACCTGAACACAGCTCCCACCTCCCCCCGAGTCAGCACTGAGAGAGGAGTTAGGTGTGGTGTGTTTTGTATTTTATTACTTTATTTTTTTCCTGCGGGAAACATTTGGCTCTTCTCTACCTTCCCACTTCCTAATTTGCTTCTGACCACACACAACGTGCAAAGTTAGTCCACTCTCCCAGCATTTCTTTTATTTATTTGAAAATGTTCTATTCTCCCTGTTCTCTATAAAATAGGTTAGCATCGAAAGAAATGACTGGAAAGTCAGACTTCATAAGATTAAGAACTTCTGTATGGCAAAAGACACCATACACAAACAGCGGACTTGGAGAAAATACGTGCTACACCTATTACATTATTTAGGTCGGTGGTTCTCAGCTGGGATGACCTGGCGCTCCCAGGGGACACCGGGCATGGTCTGGAGACCCTTTTGGTTATCACGAATACAGGTGGTGGTGTGCCACTGGCACCTAGTGGGTAGAGGTCAGCGATGCTGTTAAACATCTCAAAAGGCCCAGGATGGCCACCCCCCCGCAACCAAGAAACGTCCCGCCCCAAATGTCAATACTCCCAAGGCTGAGACCACTTGATTCAGAGCATCTACAAATTCATAAGAAAAAAGACACATCACTAACAGAGAGTGGACAATGGATATGAGTCACAACTAATAGACGCTGGCAATTCAAATGGCTAATAAACCATGGAGAGCTCAAATTCATGAATAATGAGGAAAATGTCAAAAAAGATGCCACCTTCTGGCAGTCAGACAGAAGACCACCCAGAATGGATAAAATCCAATGTGACTAAGGATCAGGGGGGAAAACACCCTCACACACCATTGATACAAGTATATGATGGTACAACCTTTTTGGCAGATAACCTGCAGTGTCTATGAAAAAAATTTTTTTTAACTTTTTTATGTTTATTTATTTTTGAGAAAGAGAGGGACAGAGTGCAAGCAGGGGGAGGGGCAGAGAGAGAGAGAGAGAGAGAGAGAGAGAGACACAGAATCCAAAGCAAGCTCCAGGCTCTGAGCTGTCAGCACAGAGCCCAACGTGGGGTTTCATCTCACGAACCATGAGATCAGGAGCCGAGCTGAAGTCGGACGCTTAACTGACTGAGCTACCCAGGTACGCCCCTATGAAAATTTTTAATACAAATGCTACCCTCTGATTCAGAACCGTAGGAATCTGTTCTCCAGGAATAATCACATACGTGCAGGGAAGTATGTGAGGAACCCATGATCCCATAGCTCATACGATGGTAGACAGAATCGAAATGTGAGTTAGAGAATGGTTAAATAAATACCAGTTTTCAGTAGAAGGCATGGGACCACCAGCAATACTGGACTCACTCATGAAAAACTCTATGAATCTGTTAAAGCATCTGCAGCCACAAGTCTTTAAGATAGATTAGCATAAAAACAAATAAACCAACCAACCACGTCTGCTAAAGCCTGAACCAAAGTGCAAGGGTTAACTCTGAAAAATTAAAATGCACAAGGAAGTCTGCTTAAAAGGTGATTCAAACATTTATCTTCTTTCCTTTCTCCTTTCTCTCTCCCTCTCCTCACCTTTGTTCTGAGTTAGGCACCTACTGTTCTGCCTTCTCCCTCCCTCTGCTTTCACCAGTGATGAACTGGGCAATAATTACCCCATTCTCATTATTCAGAGTGGAGTGTCCTCTCTGTTTGGTAAAAAAAAAGGACTTTTTTTTCTTTTAAGTTTATTTATTTACTTGACAGAGTGCGTGCACAAAAGAGGGGCAGGGGTGGGAGACAGAATCCCAAGGAGGCTCTGCGCTGTCAGCACAGAGCCTCCGCCCCCCCTCCCCGATGTGTGGCTCAATCTCACAAACCATGAATGACACCATAACCTGAGCTGAAATTAAGAGTTGGAGATAAACCAACTGAGCCACCTAGGCGCCCCAAAAAGATGACTTTCTAAAACAGTGGTTGGCAAACCATGGTCTGTGGACCAAATATGGCCCACCACCTGTTTTTACAAATAAAGTTTTATTGGCACATAGCTATACTCTTTTGTTTATGTATTGTCTGTGGCTGCTTTTGCACTACAGTGACATAGTTGAGTAGTTGTGACAGAGACCATATGGCCCAAAAAGCTGAAAATATTTACCATCTGGTTCTTTACAGAAGAAGTGTGCCGACCTCTGTTCTAAAATATAAAAACAGAAAATTTCTCTCTCTTTAAAAAAAATTTTTTTTATGTTTATTTATTTTTGAGAGAGAGAGAAAGAGACAGAGTGCAAGCAGGAGAGGGGCAGAGAGAGAAGGAGACACAGAATCTGAAGCAGGCTCCAAGCTCTGAGATGTCAGCACAGAGCCTGACATGGGGCTTGAACTCACAAACTGTGAGATCATGACCTGAGCCAAAGTCCGATGCTTAACCAACTGAGTTACCCAGATGCCTCCCCCTCTCTTTTTAATATTTATTTATTTTTGAGAGAGAAAGAGAGAGAGTGTACAAGGGAGGTGCAGAGAGAAAGGGAGACACAGAATCTAAAGAATCTGAAGCAGGCTCCACGCTGTCAGTGCAAAGTCCAATGTGGGGCTCGAACCCATGAACTCAAAATCATGACCTGAGCTGAAACCAAGAGTCGGATGCTCAACTGACTGAGCCACCCAGGCACCCCAAAAACATAAAATTTCTAAGAGAAAATCTTTGTGACATTGGGTGAGGCAAAGATTTCTTAGACACCACACCAAATGCACAATCCACTTTAAAAAATTGATAAAGTGAGTATCATCAAAATGTAAAACTTTTGCTTTGCAAAAGACACTGCGAGGAAAATTACAGTCTACAGACTGGAAGAAAATAATTGCAAATCACGTATCTGAAAAAGGACTTGTATCCAGAATATACACTTTTTTTTTTTTTTAACTCTCAAAACTTAACAAGACAACAACCTAATTTTAAGGGAGGGGTAAAAAAAAATTAAACTAAACTAATTAAAAACAAATTTTTAGATGTTTATTTATTTTTGAGAGAGAGAGAGAGAGAGAAAGAGAGAGAGAGAATGGAGGAGGGGCAGAGAGAGGGAGACACAGAATCTGAAGCAGGCTTCAGGCTCTGAGCTGTCAGCACAGAGCCTGATGCGGGGCTCAAACCCACAAACCATGAGATCATGACCTGAGCTGAAGTCGGACGCTTAACAGACTGAGCCACCCAGGCACCCCTAAACTAATTAAAAAAAATTTTTTTTTAATGTTTATCTATTATTGAAAGTCAGAGAGAGTCAGAGTGTGAGCAGGGGAGGGGCAGAAGGAGAGGGAGACACAGAATCCAAAGCAGGCTCCGGGCTCTGAGCTGTCAGCACAGAGCCCAACGCGGGGCTTGAACCCACAAACCGCGAGATCATGACCTGAGCCGAAGTCGGACACTTAACCGACTGAGCCACCCAGGCACCCCTAAACTAAACTAATTTTAAAGATAAACAAAGATGTGAACAAACAACACACCAAAGGAGATATATGGATGGCAAACAGACATGTGAAAAGATGCCTGACATTATTACTTATTAGGGAAATGCAAATTTAAACTACACTGAGATACCGTTACTCATCCGGAATGAGAATACTCCCAATCCATTTAAAATGCCTAAAACAAAATAAAACAAAAGCAGGCAAACAACAACAAAACAGACAATCTCAAGTTCTGGTGAGGATGTGGAGAAACCGGGGAATTTTCGTGCATCGCTGGTGGAAAATGCAAAAATGTTACAGTCGCTTTGGAAAATGTACGGGCAGCGCCTGACAGTTAAACACTTTCCGTGAAACCAAGCAATCCTATACTAGTCGTCATACAAGAGAAATGCAAACCTGTGCTCATACAGAAACCCCCACACAAGTGTTTACAGCAGCTTGATTCATCAACACCCTAACCGGGCGCAGCTCAAACGCCCCTCAAGCCATCAGTGGCGAGACTATGGAAGGCTGCACAATGCGGTTCTGCTCACCAATAAAACAGCATTCCCTATCCACGCAACTTGAATGAATCTCAAATACATTTCGCAGAGTGAAAGAAACCCGACTCCAAGGCCACATACCACACGAGACCGTTCTGGAAAAGGCAAAACCATAGGGATGGATCGGTGGTTGCCAGGGGCAGGGAGCAAGGGCAGCATGGAGCACACAGCGGGAGCACCAGGGGGCATTTTTGCTTCGTGGGGGTAGTGGGGTGTGTGTGCAACTTTCCCAGGTCTTGATTGTGGAGGTAGTAACACGACTCTATGCATTTGCCAAAACTCAAAAGAACTCTACAAAAGGAGCGAACTGGAAGATAAATTTTAAAAGATTTAAAGAGTGGACCTTATCCCCCAGCACCCTGCCTCCTCCTGACACCCTGGGTGAGGCTGAGTAGCCCCTGCAGGCCCAGTTCTTGGTCAACCAGCAACAGTGGAGAAACTCAAACTCTAAACGCAGGGTTTCTCGATGCTTCAGGGCTGCCCCACCCTGCTCTCTGGGTCCCTTCCCCTGACCCTTCCAAATCCACATGGCTAACCCAGCCCAAGCTCGCTACTGGCGAGCACCAATCACAGCTGGGCCTTCGTCTCTGTCCGACCATCAGTGACTTCCAAGTCATAGCCACTTCTGGCCACCTCGCAGCTCACCAGGCCGTGCCCTCTCACTCAGCGGTCTCTGCACGTGGACTCCTCCCAGTCAACACATTGGGCATTCCCTGTCAGTGGTGTCCCCACTCACTGAGGCTCGGAGATTCATGACTTTGCTCAGGGTCAGTCATCCCGCTGTTAAGAAGCGGCAGGGCCAGCCAGGCCTCTGACGGTCACTCCAGAGAGCCTCCCATGGACAAAACATAAGGCCCTTCGTGATGGGGCCCCTGGCTCCAACTTCCTCCCCAGCAAGCTGCAGACCTTGTTGCCGTGTCTCTGTGCTGGCTGCTCCTCTTGCAGAGAGTGTCTGCCCTCTCCATCACCTCCTCACTTATCTGTGAAAAGTCCCCCCGGACAGTAGGTCGCCCTAGTTCCCTGGGCCCGTTCCCTGGGCCCGTTCACCGGGCCCGTTCACCGTCAGCCCAAACCTTTATTGATGGGCAAATCACTCTAACACCTAATTATTTGCTTTTCACCCACATCATGGCTGACAGCCTGGGGGCCCAAACCTACAGTGGTGTCCCCTAAGGGCCCCTGCCCAACCCACACTACTTGGCAAACTGTAGATAAGTCATCCAGGCACACACGGTGTGTGTGTGTGGGGGGGGGGGCTGGGGGTGATGGGGGACAGACAGACACTGGGTCTCAGACCCACCTGGGAATCGTGTATTTGCCACTTGATGTTAAAGGGCGGGTGGAAATTGTATCAATAGCCTACTCATTCATTCGGTACCTTACTTTTCTGGGATCATCCATCCCATCCCACAGAATCAAACTCAATCATGGGGAATAAAAGGGGAAACTTCGTTTAGCAAAGCAATGCCTGGTGATTTGGAAACGTTTCCAGTAACTGCATACATTATGGAGAAGTCCTGCTTGGATGATCTCTGAGAGTCTTCAGTCCCACTGCACTATTTTCAACAACCCTAGCTGTCCGCGTGACTCCAGCAATACCGTTCACATCAGTCATATAAGCGCTACGTGCACAGAGGCAAGACGTGTGTGTAAACAACTTACACAGGTCAAGCAGCAAGACTAGCTCCCATCACGCCCCGGTGAGAATCCGTCTCACTTTATAGGCACCGGAGCAGGCGTGCTGAACTACTCCAGCCAGAGCAAAACTAGAACAGCCGAAGAGATCCTCAGGCTCAATCCTGACACTTCACACATCACATGATGAGGCTCGGACTCAATGATTTCTAAGGTCCTTTCCAGATGTAAAGCTCTGAGTTCTCCAAGGTAAAAGCCTCAGGAATGTAAGGTCACCCAGGAAACACGCTGGGGTGCCAGAGAAAAAGTGAACGTACCACCTGACCCAATTACAACTGCTCTGTGAGGGGAGGGCCTAAGTGAACACGGTACGTATTTCCTTACTCGCCACTTCCTGCAGCCCGTGGCAGGTAAAGCCACCTGACTGGGCCAGCCAAGGCTACGTGACAGCAATTACATATCCACCAGGCTGAGAAGCTCCGGGAAGCAGCAGGTCAGGTGAGGCTGGTGTCTGGCCCAGTCCAAGTGCTCCACAGGCCGGAGGAGACAGGATCGGCTCCACGGCCCTGCTAGAGTTTCCAGCTTCTTTCTGGCTGGTCCAGGCCACTCCAGGGCTCTCATGCAGAACTGCAAAGCAACACGGCACGGCGGGAAGGACTGGCCTGCGGAGTCTGACAGACCTGAGCTCCAGCACTAACCCTACTGTTAATCAGCCACACTACCGTGGAGTATGGCACTTCCTTTCCTGGAGCCTCAGTCTCCTTGTCTGCAAAACGGGGATGTTGCCGCCTGCTTCGCAGCGCCTGGCACGCTTCCCGGTGCTCGGCAAGTGGCCACTTCACCGCCTCCAGGTCCACTGAGGAGCACTCTGCCTCTTTGCCCCTGGGATCCTGGAAGTGATCCAAACCTCTGATGGCATTTCTAATGGGCCGGGACTCCAGGGAAGTCACAGAGCTCACGACTACAGCCCCACACATGTGGAAGACCCGGTTTGTGGTCTATGCTCCCTCACCATCAACCGCACGTGCAAGCTTATGGGTCAGCTCGCCTCTCAATCTGCCCAATAGAGATATCAATCTTATTCTGACCCCATCTCCTTACTCCTACTTCATTAACAAAATCAAGAGGAACATGCGCCTCCCTGACCTCGTTGTGCCCAACAGCAGACACCTTTAAACCCTCTCCTCCGATCCTTGCCCCCCTCTTCAAACCTCCTCCTCCCCTGAATTACTTCCTCTGGTGGCAGGACACATGTATCTCCCAAGCCACCTCTCTCTGTCCCCCATACCTAAGTAGGCACCAAGTTCTTCCAGATGCACATCAGCGATATGTCGCCCTCTCCCCCATCTCTCTGCCATCGTTTTTGTTCAGGTCCCTGTTATCTCTTGCCTAGACAGACTCCCAAGTGGTCTCCCTGCCACATGATTATTTCAAACCCAATCTCTCTAAACCCAATCAGGTCTTTTCCGTCCAAATCACTCCTCCACCTCCTGTCTCCCTACTTCTGTTCATGGTGACATCAGTCTTGCCACTGGATCATCCTGGACTGTTTCCTTCCTTTGTAGAGGTGTCTTTCCTCCAGTAGAGATGTCTTTTTTGGTGGGCTGCTGGATCCAGTCACTCCCGAGCCCCCTTCTGGCCCTCCTTCTCCCAAGTATACACAGAGTGCCGAACGTGTGCCAGCCAAAGAGCAAGGTACGGGGTATATAAGATAAAGGAACAGAACCCATCCCAGCCCCCAAATTCAGGCCATTACCCATCACCTCGTACCACAAAAGCCTCTTGACCAGTCCGTCCATCCTGGAGTTTCCCCCAGAAGCACAAACTTCCAAGATCACCTCTTGACTGTGTCCAGAAACCCTCTACCACCTGATCCAGACATACTTTTCTAGATTCATCTCCGAGTTCACCTTCTCGACCCCTCTGCCTGCCCAAACCAGTCCACTCAGGCTTCCGGACCTCTTTGTGCCCTCCTTTCACTCACCCGGGGCTGTTGGCTGCGCCTGAAAACTCCTGCCCACGCCTCTCTGATCACAACAACCAGTATGGACAGCAGCTCTTTCATCAAACACAAGAACCAAGCAGCAGACAACCATCTCTCTCAACGCTGTCAATGCTGTCACGACCCGCTGCTTCTCCCGGTCGCTACCTCATCTTCTACATCTATAAAGGTCTTTTCTCCCCAACTCAGGTGAGAATTTCCTCAAGGAGGCAATTTCTTCCCCTTCTCCCTGTTCCGCAGACAATGAGCAAACAGTTGCGTTTTGTGTCTTGAATCTACAAAAGTACGACCACTGACTTGGCCAAGGCACCCAGAGGCCCGGGGTCAAGTGGGGATGGACAGTTATCATAAAAGTGAGACACCCCCCCCCCCCAGCACGTACGGACACGTACGGACAACACCTTCTGCCCCTTCCTGTTTCGCAGCATGTCCATGTACGTGCGTTCTATTCCAGTGGCACTTTCCTGTCTACGTCCACATTCCCAACCACTCCTCTCGCCTTCGCTGTTTCTCTTACTGACCACTATCCTTCTACTCGTCACTCAGGGAGAGACCCAGAATCGTCCACTGCTGTCCTCTCTTGCTCACTCACGTCCCACATCTAAACACCCACTGAGTCCTGTGTCTCTTACATACCCAGCCATGTCTCAAACCCATCCCCCCTCTTTCCCTACCACTACAGCTCTGGGCCACATTCACAGCTTCTCCTACATAGAGGGAAGTGATCACCTCCTGACTGGTGTGCTGGCCTTCAGCATTATCCCCCTCCGACTCTTCCAACTGTGAACAGATCTGACTTCTTCACTTTATGGCCTAAAATCATCCAGGGCTGGCCTACAGGACAACATCCAACCCCTCTGCACAGCGGCCGCACGAGTCCTCGTGCCCTGCTTACTTCACTTTGCTTGCCCCCGAATTACCAGACTCCACGTGGTTCCCTGAACAAACCAAGAGGTTCCCACTCCCGTGCCTTTGCAGATGCTGTTCCTGTATCGTGCAAAGCTGTTCCCTGTGGTCTGTACCTGGCTAACCCCTCTCCCCGCCCCACTCCACCTCCTCCAGGAAGCATTCTGTGATCTCCTTTGCACACCAAAGCCTAGGTTAACAGTCTCCTTTCCTGTGCTTCCACACCAGTCAGTATATAACTGAAACAATCTGCCCACACACTGTAATCACCACTGCCTCCCAGAGCCTAGCAGTGGAGCGGGGAGAGTTGGTTAAAGGAGGGGAGCAAGACTCACTTCCCTTCTGCAGGCTGCTCTCCTCTGGTCTTCCCCTGACTTACAGGCTCCGGTCAGCCTCGCTGCCTCACTATTGCCACCTAGGGGCAAAAGGCAGCAACTGCACTTCCCTCACCATTCAACAGTCTTGACTCCATTGAATGGGATGGGGACACAAGCGAGGAACAGTTGATTCTGGCGGGGGAGAGGGGAGGAGGAGAGTAGCAATCAGAGGAGGCTTCAAATGGTGAGTGAGCCCTGAGTGGGGCCACAGAGCATGAGGAAAGGATCTCTAGGTGGAGGAGAACTGGGACGTGGCAGGCAGTGGGGACAACAGCAGAGAGGGTCAGAGGTTCCGGTCTAGGTGCAGGTGAAATGCAAAAGGAAGGGAGGGTTAAAATGTGCAAGACCTGGGATCCCAAACTTTAGCTTTAAAGTCACCTACAGAGGTTAAAAAAATTAAAATTTCTTCCACCCAAAAACTTTTAATCAGGAGTGACACGATCAGATCTGCAGTAAAAAAAGACAACTTTTGCTGGAGTATGAAAACATGCAAATGGGAAGTGGGGAACAAGAGAAGCAATAAGCAAGCGGCAAAAAGCCAGTGTTTTCACAATGCTCTCGTTTTCCACTTGCTGCACCATGACCTCACAGGCAGCACACCTAGACTGAAACTCTGCCTCCTCAAAACCAGTGCTTCAACATAAACATTATTTATTTCCACATTCTGAGGTATTCCTATATCTCAGCCTCTTTGTGGTCCTTGAGGTCACAAAATTTTGTTAACAGATCCCAACACAACACTTTACACACAGAAGATGCTCAATGACAACTGGACGGAATTCTCCTGGCCACTTGTGATCATAAAGGCAATAAAATTCTGTAGTTAGGAGTAAGGACTTTGAGTCTGAGGTCCTGAGTTCAAATCCCGCTTCAGCTACCCTACTGTGCGAGCCTGGTCAAAACAAGTGACCCATCTAAGCCTCGGTTTGTTTGTCCCGAAGATGTAAAGTACGCCAGCACCCATCTCAAGGGCCTGGGGATAAAGCTCTGTGAAGTGACAGGCACATAGCAAACCCTCACTAAATACTGGCGATTATTTAAACTTTACCTATTCAGTGTTTCCCACACTCAGGCCATTGCTAGGAGCTTCCCACACTCTCAAATCCACACAGCAATTTTTCCACCCCATTTTACAGATAAGAAAACTAAGGCTCCCACAGTTGAATTTGTACAAGGTCTTGGGAGCCCTGGATACCAAGGCATCAGCGTTGTGGCTGGAGCAACTTTTAGTAAAAGATCATTCAGTCCCGTGGTGGTTTTCGTGTGTGTGATACTTTTGGCAACGTCTGAGGACATTTTTGATCTTCAGCACTGGGGGTGGGGGTGGGGTGGGGGTGGGGGGAGATGCTGCTGGCATCTGATGGAATGCTAGTCAATAAATACTACAACGTGCATCCTACAACGCAAAGGACAGCCCTCCCCCTGCCAAACCAAGCGTGATAGACCTAAAATGTTAGTGCCCAGGTTGAGAAACCCTACTGTGGTCGGATCATCTTTCTCATTTTCCCACTTCTGGAGCAATGGCCATATGGATCCTATGTGCACACTTCTGCTAAGGGGCGGGGGGTGGGGGTGGGGGCTCTGTCCCTCCAGGGACAGCACAAGCAAAAGTTCTTCTCCACCTTCCCTGCACACAGTAGGTATCAAAACCCAGAAGCCGAGCATCAGAGGAGGCCGGAAAAGGAAGAGCATCCATCCCCCATTGTTCAAATGCGTGCAGGTTGTGTTTTCAACACACACACACACACACACACACACACACACATTTTACAAATCCCAACGTCCCACGCCCCAAAAACAGCTTTGTTAGAGATGGCGTTCAAAAAATATATTTTTCCCCCCCTAGGGTTCCCATACATCCTGAAGGGTATGCACACTTCTAAAAGGATCTCCGCTCGACCGCGATCCTCTGACAACGACCACAAAAGAATCTGTAGGATTTCCTCCGGGAGCGAGCCTGTGGGCCGTGACCTCTGCGCGCTGAAGGCGCTCACCCCACTCCCTCGCCTCTGGCTTCTCTCTCCCGCCCCCGGCTCCCCGGCTCCCAGGACTACTAGGGCCCCGGCCGCGGAGCCCGGCCGCCAGGCGCGTGCCCACGCCGTGTCCCCTTCGCCCGCCCCTCGCGGCGGCTGAGGAATCCGGCCCGGGGCCTGTCGCCGGCGCCCACACCGGCCGGCCCCCGCCCGCCCGCCGCGGCCC
>NC_064816.1:5355250-5362265 GCF_023721935.1 Panthera uncia | reverse complement strand
CGGGGCGGGCGGGCGGTGGCGGCGCGGCGCTAACGGCTCCGCTCGGCCTCGGTAGCGGCGGCGGCGGCAGCGGCGACGGCGACGGCGGCGGCGGCTCCTCCTCAGCGCGCACGACCCGCTCCGGCCCGCGGCCCGGACACGCCCCCCCGGCGCGCGCGCCCATTGGCCGGCGTCCTCCACGGTGCGCTTCTCATTGGCCGGCGTGCCTGTCTCGGCGCCCAGGGGCGCGCGGCGGAGGCGGGACTTCCGGCTGGCGCCGCCTGCGAAGGGCTCGGCGGCCGGCGGAGACGCGGGTGGCCGGCGATGGCCGCGGTGGGGGCCGGCTGGGGCCCAGCCCACGGAGGCCGGCGGAAGGCGGTGGCCGAAGAGCCGCGCCCCTTGTGGAGCGCATGCTGTGTGACCCGCGCCTGTCTTTCCCGCCGCCGCCCCGCCAGGTAGTAATGGTCAGCGCGCCATGGCTGTGGGGACCGGACCCGGGTTCGAATCCCGACCCCGACGTTTCCGCACTACGTGCCGTTGGGAAGGGACTGACGTCACTTCTCCGGGCCTCAGTTTCCTTATCTGGTATGGTGAGGAGGTGGAGCATGGGACGTGGTCAGCCTTAATTCAGCGTTGACTACTGGAGCTAGCGGGTTCCCAGAGGCCCAGCTCAGCAGTTAGTCATTAAAGTTTTATTGAGTGTCTACTATACGCCAGTCACTTGTATGGGCAGCGAACAGACAAAAATGCTAGCCCCAAATGTTAGCCAGGGGCGTGATTTAAATTTTCTAGTAGCTGTGTTAGGGGAAAGAAAAGTTGAAAACAGTTACTTTTAACGATGTGTTTTATTTCCGTATGTGTAAGATGTTCCTTCTACGTGTAATCAACATAAAAACTTAAGAGGTCTTTTACATTCTTTTTTTCTTTTTCCCCACACCTCTCTGAAATCTTGTATGTCTTACACGTAGGGCCCATCTCAGGTTCGACTGGCTACGTTTCAAGAGCTCAGCAACCACGTGGCTCCTGCATTGGACCCTGCAATGCTAGCTAGGGAGACAGGAAAGAAATGAAGCGGATTCCGCATCAAGTGGTGGAGAGAGGTAAGAAGAAGAAGTACATTGGAGAAGGGGAGTATGGGGAATGTGGGGGTTGCGCTTTGAAAGAGGGAGGTGGGGAAGGTTGAGAAGATGGCATGTGCGGAGGGATGGCAGGAATTGAGCAAGTAATTGTGCCATTCGTTGTTTAGTGCCTTGTTTGGAGAACTTCCTGCAGTGATGGGCATGTTCTTTATCACGGCTCATTTAGTAGCCACCAGCTCCAGGTGACTTTTGGGCACTTGACGTGTGGCTGGTGCCACCACAGCATTGAATTTTTAACATTCTTCATTTTTACTTAATTTAAATTTAGTACCATAATCAATCAATTAATTAATTGAGTGACATAGAGCTTGTGGCTCCTCTAGCGGATGGCATAGATTTAGTAGAATGTGGTGGCGTATTCTCTGAATCTGGTGCTGAATCTTCATGTGCATTCTTCTGTGTAATCCTCACAAAAGCTCTGTGAGATGGGAGTTTTTTGGTTTGTTTTTTAAATTTTTTTTTTAACATTTATTTAGTTGTTTTTTTTTTTTAATTTTTTTTTTAACGTTTATTTATTTTTGAGACAGAGAGAGACAGAGCATGAACGGGGGAGGGTCACAGAGAGGAGGAGACACAGAATCGGAAACAGGCTCCAGGCTCCGAGCTGTCGGCACAGAGCCTGACGCGGGGCTCGAACCCACAGACCGCGAGATCGTGACCTGAGCTGAAGTCGGCCGCTCAACCGACTGAGCCACCCAGGCGCCCCAACATTTATTTAGTTTTGAGAGAGAGATAGACAGAGACAGAGCACGAGCAGGGGAGGGACAGAGAGAGAGGAAGACCCAGAATCTGAAGCAGGCCCCAGGCTCTGAGCTGTCAGCACAGAGCCCGAAGCGGGGCTCGAACCCACACACCGTGAGCTCACGACCTGAGCTGAAGTCGGATGCTTAACTGAGTCGCCCAGGCGCCCCGAGATGGGAGTTTTAATCATTGTCACCATGGTGAAGAATGAAATCCTTCATTTATTCATCTATGCCTTGTTATCATTCTCATGAATAGACTCTGTCTTTTGGAACAGTTGGAGATTTACGGAAATATTTGAAAGTACAGAGTTACCGTTTTCCCCACACCCAGCTTCTCCTGTTAGTAACATCTTTCATTAGCACGATGCATTTGTTAGGATTGACTAAGCCGTAGGGATACATGTCAACCAAAGTTCATAGTTTACTAGATTTCCTTGTTTTTTACTTAACTTCCAGAATCCCATGCAGGATGACACATTACTTTTGGTTGTCCTGGTACTCTGTTTTTGTTTTTTTTTTTTCTTCCTTTTTTTGGAGTTATAATTGATGTGTAACACTATTAGTGTTAGATGTGCAGCATAACGATTTGGTGTATGTGTATAACATAAGATAATTACTACAATTAGTTAACACCCGTAATTACAAATATCTCGTTGCTGTTGCAGTGAGAACTTTTACGATCCTATTCACTGAGATGCCCTGCTTTTTTTTTTTTTTTAATTTTTTTTTAAAGTTTATTTCTGAGACAGCATGAGTGGGGAGGGGCAGAGAGAGAGGGAGACACAGAATCCGAAGCAGGCTTCAGGCTCCCAGCTGTCAGCACAGAGCCCGACGCGGGGCTCGAACTCACAAACCGTGAGATCATGACCCGAGCCGAAGTCGGTCGCTCAACCGACTGAGCCACCCAGGGACCCTGTTTCTTTAGGCTCCTCTTGGCTATGGCAGATTCTCAGACTTTCCTTGTTTTTGATGATTTTGAGAAGGACTGATCAGGTATTGTAGAATGCTCCCCTGTCGGAATTTATCTGGTGTTTTCCTTGTGGTAAGACTGGGATGGGGTTTGTGGGGAGGAAGACCACAGATGTAAGGTGTAACTCTCATCACACCCCATTAAAGGTATATACTTCCATTGTGTTCTGTGCCTGTTGATGTTGGCCTTGATCGTGGGCCAAGGTAGCGTTTGTCAGGTTTGTCCACTCTAAAGTTACTTCCCCCTCCCTCTGTGTACTGTATACTTTGGAAGAAAGTCACTGTGTGCAGCACATACCTAAAGAGCGAAGAGGTACATTCCCTTCCTTAAATGAGGTATCTATGTAAATTCTGTGGAATTCTGCATGGGAGATTTCTCTTCTCTCCCTGATTTATCAGCTTATTCATTACGTTTTTAATGTGTATTTATTATTTTTGAGAGAGAAACAGAGTGCGAACGGGGGAGGGGCAGAGAGACAGGGAGACACAGAATCCGAAACAGGCTCCGGGCTCCGAGCTGTCAGCACAGAGCCTGACGCGGGGCTCGAACTCACAAACCGCGAGATCACGACCTGAGCTGAAGTCAGACGCTTAACCGACTGAGCCACTCAGGCGCCCCCAGCTTATGCATTATGTGATTATATCAGTGTGATCTCTAGATATTTATTTTATTCTCTGGGCTATAACCCAATACTACTTTATTTTATTTGAATTATTCCAGCTTTGGCCATTGAGGGTGCTTTCAGTTGGCTCCTGTGGTTCCTCGACACATTCCCGTCTGTGTATTTGGTTTGGGTTTTTTTGGTTTTCTTGGGAGCACTTCCTTACTCTCTGGTGCTACAGGCTGCCTCGGGTTTATCTCACATATTTCCTGCCCCAGTCCTAGAATCAGTCATTTCTCCCAGCCTGGTTCCTTTTATTAGAGAGTAGTGTTAGAAACCAAGATCTGGGGGCACCTGGGTGGCTCAGTCAATTGGGCGTCCGACTTCAGCTCAGGTCATGATCTCGCAGTCTGTGGGTTCGAGCCCCGCATTGGGCTCTGTGCTGACAGCTCAGGGGCTGGAGCCTGCTTCCGATTCTGTCTCCCTCTCTCTGCTCTTCCCCTGCTTTCACTCTGTCTCTCTCTCTCTCAAAAATAAATAAACATTAAATAAATAAAAAATAAAAATAAGATAAAAAGAAACCAAGATCTGGGCACTTGGAATGCTCATTGCTACTGGGGTGTTGTTTCTTTTAGGTCATCGAAAGTTTTTTTTTTAAGTTTATTTTATTTATTTTGAGAGAGAGAGAGAGAGAGAGCAGGGGAGGGGCAAAGAGAGAGGGAGAGAGAGAATCCCAAACAGGCTCCACATGGTCAGCAGAGATCATGACCTGAGCCAAAATCAAGAGTCGGATGCTCAACCGGCTGAGCCACTAAGGTGCCCCTTAGGTCATCGATACTTTTTAATCACCCACAGTGTACCCGGTGTAGGTGCTCAGCCCTGGGGATACAACAGTGACTATGCTAGAACGGGGATCTGCCCTCACGGAAGTCCCAGTCAACCTGTGGGTACAGGCGTAAGAGGTCAACTCCAACATCGACTGGGTGTGCAACCTTGGGTAAGTTATTTAACGTCTCTGAGCTTCAGCTTCTGTGAAATGGGGGTGATTATAATACTTTGTGAAGGCACTGGGAGAATTAAATGAAATCACCCACTTTTAGACCCTTTGGAACAGAGCGTGGCATGAAGTACTTATTAAATCCTATTCTTGTTAACAGTGAGGATAAATCACACAATGACTATCATTACAAAATTTCAAAATAATTACACTCTGCAGAGGTTCAGAGTGCCAGCAAAGCATGTAGCAGGAGAGCCTGACTTCATTTTGGAGTGACCAGGGAAGACTTTCCAGATCAGTGGGGTTGCAGCTGAGGCAGGAAGGGTAGGTCACCAGGCAAACAGGGACAGAATGTTTCAGGCAGCAAGAACAGCAAGTGCAAAGGCCCTGAGGCAGTTGGGAACCTGGCACACTTAGGAACTGAGAAAAGGCCAGTGGTGGAGACAGGGGCAGGAGAGGAGACTCATGGGCTGGAAGGGGCAAGTCACACGGCCTGGTGAGCCGTGGCGAATCGAGACTCAGTCTGAAGTGCAAGGGACGTGACTTGTCCAAAGGCACATGTCTCGCAAGGACAGTCAGGATTGGAACCCAGGTCAGCTTGATCTCAGAGATCTTTATTTTCTTGGTCTGAATTTAAGGTAGGAAATTCTCGCTCTGGGGTTTTGTTTGTTTGGTTTTTGGTTTAGGTAAGAAGCATAGTTTTGGTTTTTAGGGGTTGGAATCTGAGTACACTCTAGCTACCAAAGTTCTAGATTCTTCTTGGTGTCACTTTAAGTTCGGAGGGCCCGTGAGGTCAGGAGACCCAAAGATAACTTAGCCTGCACCCCCACACTTGAACACATCACTCCCTGAAGGAGAGGAGGACACACAGACATGTAAGTCCAGCCAGGGTGACGGGATAGGCACAGAGCCACCTCGTGGAGGGCAGCGTCCAAGCTGGAACACAGTGGGAGCATGTGGGACTTGGGGCTTCTGGAAGGAGGGGCCCGAGGGCACGAAGGCACGATCTGTCTTGGGGGATCTGTTAGGGAACGGGAACCGTCAGGAGTGCTGGACGCAGATTGTGAGGTGGGACTAGATGTCAGTCTCCAGCTTCGGAGGGCCCTGGCGAGTCAGGCAGAGATGGGATTTTATCCCGTGGGCCAGAAGCTGGCAGATTATAGCTCAGTTCAGCCTACACCTGGTTTTGTCGGCCTGTACGTAAAAATGATGCTTCCATTTTTAAGTGGTTGAAAAGATAACAAAAGAGGAGGTCCCTGCTGGCTCAGTTGGTGGAGCATGTGACTCTTCGTCTCAGGGTCGTGGGTTCAGGCCCCACGTTGGGCGTGGAGCCGACTTAAACAAAACCAGAAGCAAAAGCAGAATAGCATCTTGTGACACGAGGAAATCACAGTTTGCGTGTCGCCATCAGGTTTGATAGTGACACAACGGCGCCTGTCGTCGGCATGTGGCCCATGGCTGCTTTCTGGCCATAACAGAAGCAGATTTGCTCAGGCAGGGCCTGCGTCACGGCTGTGCAAACTGTATAATCTCATAGGGCTCTGCACCTCTGTCCCCGTGTTAAAATTCTTTTTTTTTTAATAATGCTTATTTTTTGAGAGTGAGAGAGCATGAGCGGGGGAGGGCCAGAGGGAGCGAGGGAGACAGAGAATCCAAAGCAGGCTCCAGGCTCCGAGCTGTCAGCACAGAGCCGGACGCAGGGCTCAAACCCGTGAACCATGGGATCATGACCTGAGCCAAAATCAAGAGTCGGACACTTAACCGACTGAGCCACCCAGGCACCCCACTGTTTTAAAATTCTTAATAACACACGAATAAGGGTCCCCTCCTTTTTATCTTGCACTGGGCCCTGAAAATTGTGTAGCCAGTCCTGGTAACGGAGGCCAGATGGCCCCCAAAGCCCACGGTATTTACTGTTGGGCCCTCTTCAGAAAAAGTATGTGAATTCTCTTATGGTGGACAGAATAACAGCCCCCAAAGATGTCCATGTCCTAATCTCTTGGCACCTATGACTGTGTGACCTTACCTGGCAAAGGGGACTTTGCAGATGGTATTAAGGATCTAGAGAGGGGGAGATTATTGTGGATGATCTACATGGGACATGTAATCACAAGGATCTTACAAGAGGGGGGGAGGAGAATCAGAGTCAGAGAAGATGTGATGACAGAAGCAGAGGTCAGAGTTCGGTGATCCCGTTGCTGGCTTTGAAGGTGGAGGAGGCGCCTTGAGGCACAGAATGCAGGCAGCCCCTAGAGGCTAGAAAAGGCCAGAAACAGATTTCCTCCTAGCACTTCCAGAAGGGCCACAGCCCTGCTGGCACCCTGATTTTAGTCTGGCAAGACTGATGTCAGACTTCTGACCTCTAGGACCATAGGAGAATAAATGTGTGTTGTTTCAAGCCACCAAGATTGCAGTCATTTGTGACAGCAGCCTCAAGGAACCAGTTCACCTGCCATAGGCAGTGAGCATGTAAAAGAATTTGTCTTGTAGCCAAAGAGAAATGTATGTATGTATGTACGTTTATTTTGAGAGAGAGAGAGAGGGAGGGAGAGCGGAGTTGGGGCTGTGAAGTGCGTGAGTGCCAGA
>NC_064816.1:5243027-5355150 GCF_023721935.1 Panthera uncia | reverse complement strand
CTGAACCATTTACAGGGTTCCCAAAGTGGGTGGGGGCTATTTTGGTGCCATAAGAAATGGGTGTCGCTGTCCAGTGAGCCAGCCGTTCACTGGTCAGCTCCCAGAGCCGAGGCACCAAAGCAGATATTTGTTCTGAGAACAGAGGACGGGCAGGCCTGGACAAGCCCAGAGAACCTTCTGGCACTCACGCACTTCACAGCCCCAACTCCGGTCTGATTCCATCTTGAGTCCTGAGTAGGTCAGTTGTGTAAAGAAATAAGAAGCTGTATTTCTTCTCAGGCAGCAGCATTTATTTTCAGGTGAGCAACGGTTTGGAGCTCAGGTCCCTGATCATTTCAGAATTGGAAAACCAGGTAGCCAAGGCTCCTTCTGGGTGTCGGTCCCCTGTGGTTCCCATTTGCGCACATTTCTGACCTGGAAGGCCCGTCCCTGGAGCAGGCAAAGAGATGCGGGGCTGTCTTTCAGGAACCACTGTGCTAGTAACTTCCCTGCGCCTCTGTTTGCTTCTTAGTGAAAGGCAGGTGGCAGCACCTGCTCAGGGACACAAGGGGAGCGGGCACTGGGCAGAGCACGTGGCGCCGTTAACGCCCCAAAGAGCAGCACGGCCCCGCTTCTCGTCTGAAAACCGCGACTCCTCGACCGCCACCACCTGAGATAACGTGGGTCACTGACCTGGACGAGCTTGGCAAGTTTTGTTTTCCAGAACGATCTCTCTGCATCTGACTGACCTGTAAGCATTCCACTGCAAGAACAGCACTGGACGCTTTATCTCTCATCAGGTCAAAGGCTAGGAAAGGCCCTGTAGCTCTGGCTCCCGGGGTCACGGAGTGGCCTGGCCTCCCCTCCTGTCCTGGAGTATCGCCCATAGCGATCGCTTTCACTTCCAGGTGTGTGCACTCGGTCACCCGCGTTCCTACAGTGACTTGAGTAGCCACTCTCACTTTTGTTTTTCATTTTTAAGATTTCTGATTTTTCCTTTCTGTGCCAAACAAGGTCTCTCGCTTTGCCTGTAAATGTTTCACATGTATTTGTTGGGTTTTCTGTAGTGATTTTTGTGAATGTTTCTTTTCTTTTTTTTTTTTAAATGTTTGTTTATTTTTGAGAGAGAGAATGTGAGTGGGTTAAGGGCAGAGAGAGAGGGAGACACAGAATCCGAAGCAGGCTCCAGGCTCCGAGCTGTCAGCACAGAGCCTGATGCGGGCCTCAAACTCGTGAGCTGTGAGATCATGACCTGAGCCAAAGCCAAACGCTTAACCGACCGAGCCACCCAGGCACCCCTCTTTTATTTCTTTAATATTTCTTAATGTTTATTTATTTAAAAAAAATTTTAATGTTTATTTTTGGAGAGAGAGCACTAGCAGGGGAGGGGCAGAGAGAGAGCAAGACACAGAATCTGAAGCAGGCTTCAGGCTCTGAGCTGTCATCACAGAGCCTGACACAGGGCTCAAACCCACGAACCACGAGATATGTGAATATGTGTGTGTGTGTGTGTGTATATATATATATATACATATACATATATATATATATATTACTTATTTATTTTGAAAGAGAGGGAAGGAGGGGCAGCGAGAGAGGGAGAGAGAACCCCAAACAGGCTCCGTGCCATCAGCACAGAGCCCAGTGCAAGGCTCGATCCCATGAACCATAGGGTCAAGATCTGAGCCGAAATCAAGTCAGATGCTTAACCAACTGAGCCACCCAGGCGCCCCTACGAACATGGTTTCCACGCTCTTGGGTGTACAGCCAGCAGTGGACGGCTGGGTCACATGGTAACGCTATGTTTAACTTTGTAAGAAACCACCAGGCTGGCTTCCCTGATCTTGTCTTTATAAATGAGCTGGAGACTTAGTGCTCGCGAGTCACTGGCAGGGAGGTAGCCTCTGCGATGCTTCTCCAGCCTCGTTCTTCCTCCAGCCCACAGGGAGCAGGCCAGGGACTCACGTACTCGCCGCAGTCCACGTGCACGGTGCCTCCCACCCGCCCCTGACAAGCTGGGCAGGAGCACCAAAGGATGGATGTTTCTGTTACCAGGTTCTGCCCCCCCCCCCCCAACACCCACACTGCCTGTATCATAAAAAATCTTCAAACCTCCCAGCTCCCCAGACAAAATACCCAAAGCACACCCAGCAGCCGTTCTCGGAGCGCTCCGGGCACCCTGAACTCTGTGTCAAGAGCCAGTTGTGTGATAGGAACAAGCCAGGGGTTATCAGTCTATTAAAAGCTCACACAAATCGATAAGAACCAAAGGAGCAAAGATCAAAAACAGTTCGCAGGAGGGGAGAGTCAACAAACCTCAGAGCAGCTCCCCCACCGAGTTGTCGAGGCCCAAGGATGAGGGCTAGTCCAGGTGAAGATCATGCCAGAACCCCCCACGTTGGCTTTCTTCGGGGGCGGCAGCCCCATTAAATTGGGAAGACACCCATTTTAAGATACCTGCCCAGCACAGAAGAGGGTTCATATTCTGCCCCTGTGGTCGTACCACTCACAGTGATCCTGAGTCACCCGTGGAAGGGCTGTCTGCAGGAGGATGTTACTTTTTCTCCTATAAATTTAAAAAAAAATTTTTTTATTTTTGAGAGAGAGAGAGAGAAAGCTAGAGGAGGAGGGGCGGAGACAGAGAATCCCACGCAGGCTCTGCACTGACAGCACAGGGCCCGACATGGGGTGCGAACTCGGGAACCGCGAGATTGTGACCTGAGCGGAAGTCAAGAGTCGGATGCTTAACCGGCTGGGCCACCCTGGCGCCCCCCGGAGGACACTTCTCATGGACTTCAGTGACTCACCTTTGGCTTGGCATCAACCTGAATGCCCAGAGGTGAGGCTGGCTCGGTGAATTTTACGTCCGCTAGAAAAGACAGGAGGCCTGCAACCGTATGGAATAAGAGGGGCTCCCTGCCTCCAGGCGGACCACTGTGTGGATTGCAGTTCAGTCTTCACAGTCAGCCTCTGAGCTGGGTCCTCTTAGCCCCATTTTACAGAAGGATCAAGTGGGCGCAGGATCACACATTCCCAGAGATCGGCAGAGAGGAGCCACTGGCTGGGACCGTGGTGCTAAATAAAGAGCTCGTGATGTACGGGAACAAGGTGGGGCACAGAATCGCACCTACACCGCACATGACCCTCCACCCCAGGCTGGAAAAATGAGGGGGAGAGTAGGGTACGGGCCCAAGGGGATGGACAGTAGGAAAGACCAAGTGGGATGCAGATGAGAGGTGGGTGGGGTCTAGGAGAGAGGAGGGTCCGGAGGAGAAAGTTTGCATGGACCACTGTGGAGAAGGAGAGCTCAGCTGGGTGGGGGGTCATCGGCTCATGGTGGCATCTTGGGGGGGGTTCTTTCCACTCCCCCATTCAACTGGGGCCCAGTGGCTTAAGATGGTTGAGTTTAGAGGGAAGGAGACCCTCCTCAGTGCAGTTAAAGCACCAGGTCCACACAGGAGAGTGGAGAAGCCATGGCCATGGAGGAAGGGTCTGTCTTGATCTTTGTTCCTTCCCCACATCCGTAGGCACCCGATACGCCGCTGTCTCAGGTACGTCCTGGACCCTGGACGTAGTGTTTGCCCTGGCGGACATAACCTGGCAGCCCGGTCTGGGTGGTTTATGAACAACAAATTTATTTCCTCGCGTTGAAAGCATCAAATAAATGTTTTTGGTTGTATTTTTAAAGATTTCATTTTTGAGTCCTTTGTACACCATCCTGGGGCTCAAACCCACAGCCCCAAGATCAAGAGTCACACGCTGCACCGACTGAGCCGGCCAGGCGCCCCTAAATAAATGGTTGATACTATTATATGTATCCGATGGAACGTTTTAAATAGTCTTTTTCTCGTTTAAAAAAATATTTCCTCCTGGTTCGTTCTGGAGGCCAGAAGCCCAAGATCCAGGTGTGGGCAGGGCTGGTTTGTTCTGAGGCGTCCCTCCTTGGCCTGCAGATGGCCGCCTTCCCCCCCCCCCCCCCGTGTCCTCACATGGTCTTCGGTGCGCATCTGTGTCCTAATTTCCCCTTTTTGTGAGGACACCAGTCATACTGGATCAGGGCCCACCCTGATGGCCTCATTTTAACTTGATCACCTCCTTTAGAGGCCCTCTCTCCAAACACAGTCACATTCTGAGGTCCTGCAGGGTGGGGCTGTGACACATGAGTTCCGGACGTGGGGACACCATTCAGTCCACAACACTAGGGAAGTGTGTGATTTGTGCCACAGCCCCCCGGGTTCCCGCAGGGGTGGGCCCAGGAGCTCAGGTGGCCCCTCATCATCCGTGGGCACCGCCCAGCCTTCCATGCTTCAGGAAGCAGGATTCTGGGGCTTGGACACCCCATTCTCTGTGGATGGGGCTGACCTGGGGCCCCGGTGGGGGGATGGGGAGCCATACATCAGGGACTCCAGCCCAGAGAGCAGCCACATGGAAGTCCACAGAGGCCGGCCAGATTAGCTACGGGCAGCAAGGAGTAAAAGTGGGGTCCGGCCATCTTCCCAGAGCAACCCTCCTATCCCCAGGAGCAAGGGTCTTCTCCATCTCACACCGAGGGGAGCCCCCATGGACACATGCTGTCCTTCCTCCCCCTCTCTGTACTGCTGCACGGGGGCTTGCTCGGCCCAGACCTCCGCCTCCCTCCTCCCTGGCCAACATGCCCCGTCCCTTCCCCTAGAAGGGCAGTAAGTCTGTCCCCCTACCCCCACCACCATGCCACGAAGAAAGCAGCAGTGAGACCCCCGACACGGGGTCTAGCTCAGGTAAGCAGTCACCAGCACGAGCCCTGCTCTTCCTGGTCACTGTGGCCCCTTGAGGGACCGGCTGAGTCTTGTCACCCCCGCTGCCCAGCACAGGGCCCGGCACCCGGCAGGTGTCAAAGGTTTGCTGGCCGAATGGACAAGAAGCAGGTCCTTCCAAGACTCTAGCCTGGGCTGATTGTGTTCTGGCAGGGCCTGCCTCTAGCCCGCCCCCACCAGCAAATCAGGCCCCCGAAGCTGGGGGCCCTTGCACCCCTGCCCCAGCCCAGTGACCACATATCTGACTCCAGGGGTGTCGCTGACTGTGTTACAGGGCAGCAGCAACAAGGAGCTGGAGGGGGACGGCTCACCCCCAACTCCCTCCTTCTTTTGTCCCGGGTCTGTCACCTGCTGCCCTGTGCTGCGTGAGTGAACTAGCTTAGTCCCCACCCAGTGACCAGTGTCCTTAGCACACCATCTGCCTCACTTTCCCAGCATGGGGACCCAGAGGCCAGGGCAGTCAGCCTGGGGAGGGGTGTGGTGGGGAGGGGTGGGGAGGGGTGGGGTGGGGTGGGTGGAAAGCACTGCTCCTGTTCCATCCTCTTCTTCCTGGGCCTTCAAATTCCCCAGCTAGGAGTGTCCAACCCACTCAAATGTACCCAGTGCAGGCCAAGGGTCAGGAGAAACTGAAAACTGCTTTTCTCAAGAAAGGCGGGACTGGTGTCAGAGGCCAAAGGTCATTGAGCAGAAACCCTCCAAGGGGGTGGTGGAGCCCCTTGGGGTTTGGAGACACGGCCAGGAGACAGGTGCTAGTAGCTATGCTGTAGGGGCACTGGCCATTGGGCCAGAGGATTCTTTGTGGTGAGGGGGCGTCCCTTTTCTCCTGCTGTGACAACCACCTCTCTCTCCAGACGTTGCCAGGTGTCCCTTGGGGGCAGAATTGCCCCGGGTGAGAATCCCTCACTTTGCAGAACTGAGCCTGGAAAGGGGTCTCCCTTGCCTGGGTTCTCGGGCTGATGTCAAAGGCCTTCAGATCACATCTGGGTGACCTACCATTTTCCAGAACTGGGTCCACATATCCCTTCCCTGAAGAAGTGTTTCGTGGGCACCTGTCTTAGAAGTGTGACCCCCATGGGTGCTGCGGCAGGCAGAATAATGCTCCCCCCCAACAAGATGTCCGTTGTCCTGATCCCCAGAACCTGAGAATATGTCACCTTACATAGCAAAAGGGACTCTGCAGATGTGGTTAAGGCTCTGGAGATGAGATGATCCTGGATTATCCAGGTGGCCCCATGTCATCACAAGGGTCCTGAGGACAGGGAGGCCAGAGGGTCAGAGAAGGAGAGTGGCGACAGAAGCAGGCTGCAGAGGCAGAGACCGGAAGGTGCTTCATGGCTGGCTTTGCAGGAGGAGGAAGGCCATGAGTCAGGGCGTGCAGGCCACTCTAGAAGGCGGGGGAGGTGAGGACACAGATCGGCCACAAAGCCTCCGGGACGATCTTGGCCCTGCCAACACCTTGATTTTAGGACTTGTGCCCTCTAGGACTGCAGGCTCATAAATCTGCGTTGCTTTGAGCCACCGTGGCTGAGGTCATTTGTTGTAGCCGCGACAGGGAACCTGGATAGGTGTGCACTCTGGAGCCGGAGCCAGGGGGCCCCCTGGGCGGTCAGGCTGGCACCTGCCTCTCTCGGGGTACGAGCTGTGTCGTATCCGGAGGCTGCTGTCTCTTCCACTAGATGCCAAAGACTCACGTGAAGCTTGGGGGTCAGGGCTTGGGTGCATCAGGCTTTCTCAGGCTGAGAACACTGAGATGATGGCAGACAAAATGACCATGGTTTTCTCCCACCCCACACCCCCAAAGTTACACCTAAAAAGACCAAAAAGCCCCAGTCTTCGCTTCACGTTGCAGACTTTGAAAGGCTTCCCATGTTCTTCTAGGTGTCCTGGGCCCAGTTCTTTTCTCCCCCATCCCCAGGAGGAGACATCTTTGACTTTTATAGCCAATGTCAAAGGGCAAGTGAATTTTGCATCCAGGGGTTCACAAGTGGATACATGGCCCATGAGGCACCAACAGCCCTTTCATCAGCAGCTAAAATACCAAAGGGGGGTTGTTGTGTGGCCTCAGCCTGAGCCCAGAGAAAGGGATCAGGGACAGAACCTTGAGAAAATGCTCTTGTCTCAGAGATGACGCAGAGGAGGGGAGAAGGACGCAAAGCAGGTGTACCTGTGCAGCGAAAGCAGGCAGGAGCCACAGCGGAGCCACCAGGGGCCTGTGAGCCAGGAGTCCAGAAGTGGAGGTGATGGGGACAGTGAGGCAGGAAGGGTCAGCGATGCCGCGCTTCTTTGGGTCGAGGAGACCAGAGACACATCGCTGGTGTTTATCCACTGCCGAAGGGGGCGGCTGCAGAGACAGGCGAGAGGGGAGAGTGGGCAGTGAGAGCAGAGGGGTGAGGAGTGTGTCAATTCCAGTTTTTCTTTTCTATATTCTGATGCTTTGACATCTTGGGGCCTCGCTGCTCCGGGAGGGACCGCCCTGCCCAGGCCGGGCTAGTTCCTAGAGATAACACAGCCCTCGCCTGCCACAGCACCTATGTGTGCAAAGCAGCCAATCAGAGCCCCTGCCTAGCAGGTGGCCTCGTGCCAAGAGGCAGGGTCCACTTGCCCTGATCTCCCCGGGGCCAGGTCCCCGACAACTAGGCTTGCCCCTCCACCCCAGAGCCCACCGAGATGATTCAAAGTAGCCAATCCCAAATCTGTCCACCTTGCCTTTTCGTCCTGTAGAATCCACAGTAAAGGCTCCTGCCCACGTCTCTGCCTCCTGCCAGCCCCTGGTGCTTCCCCATGGGGCCCCGCATGGTGTGCTGTGTGCCCTCCTCTTGGGATCTGTGAGTAACTGTTTTAAAAAAGTTTACTTATTTTGAAAGAGAGCGTGCACAGGAGCAGGGGAGGGGCAGAGAAAGAGGGAGAGAGAGAATCCCAAGCAGGCTCCACGCTGTCAGCGCAGAGCCTGATGAGGGGCTCAGACCCACCAAACTGTGAGATCATGACCTGAGCCGAAATCAGGAGACGGGCGCTTAACCGACCGAGTCACCCACCAACTGTCTTTCTGATGGCAACTGTCTCTTGATCTGTTGGCCTCACCATACCTGAATAATAATAAAACCGACATTTAAAACACTGAGGGACAGATCTGTCACTGGAGATGGGCAGAGAGGAGAAAATGGGGTACAAAGGAGGCAGGGGGAGTGGGTGCTCGGGTCTCTTTGTCTCGGTGACGCTGGAGGAAGGGCGCTGATCGCTCAGCTCGAAGCCCACAAGAGCTCGCGCATACAGGAGGTGACCCAATGGGTCCCATCATCCAGACTCGGCACTCGCAGGACTCCCCGTCGGCTTTGGACCCGTCGGCACACTTAGCCCTCTGCAGGCCCCACCCCTGGAGCCCCTGGAGGACCAGGCCTTGCCTCCGTGCTGGCCGGCACTGGCCGGCACTGGCCGGCACCGGCAGGCAGCCTCGGAAGAAGCTGCCACTCACCTCTGGACACAGCCCCACCCCGGGGCACCCAAACACACTCCTGGTGACCGGCCTCCGTAGGCAGCCGTGGGAGAGACGCGTAGCAGCTTTGGCTGAGCACCAGGCCGCCCAGCCGCCCAGTCCTGACTCCCTGCTGTGGTCAACTCGGGTGCAGCCTGGGGCCCCGCGGGGCTTTCGGGCTCCTCGGCTGACCCGTCCCTTCTTTTTTAACCGAGGGACCGCATAGCCCAGCGGCCGGGGGGTGCTGGCATACTGCAGTCAGCCCTGACTCCTTGGGCACGTGACCGACTCCGCTGTCACATCGGTGGATATAAAGTTCCTCAGGACTGGACCCGGCATGTAGCCAGCCGACCACCTTGCATTCTGGAACAGTGCCTGGCACGTGACAGGCACTCATGAAGCAGGTGTGGTCCTCAGGCCATCCCAGTCCAAGAGTCCTGACCCCTGCTGGCAGTGCCCTTGACCACGCCAAGGCCCCTGCCGTGCAGATCCAGGGCTGCGCGGCCACCAGCCCTCCTAAGCCACCTGCCGTGACTACTACAGTGTCCCCCTACTCCAGGCCTCCCTGCGGGACCCGGAGGCTAGGCCTGCCAGCGGATCCACCCGGAGCCCTGTGCCTCCCGCATCCGCCCATCCACAGTGTTGGCTCTGAGGAACGGTGACCCGATCGATCTTCCTCGCCAACCTCACGGTGGGGGGGGAGGGTGCTGAGGAGCTGGTGGAGCTTCAGGACCCATGGGGTGGCCGAGCCTTCCTCAGGGTGCCGGGAAGCCGGACTGCGGTGGCCGGGAGAGCAGGCTGGACACGGAGGCGCGTGGGGTATGCTCGCAGAAACGCGTGACCCGCTCACAACCAGAGCTGTGCACAGTGGCCCCCGCGCAAATGGCTGAGTCACTCACGTAACTGCACCAAGAGAGTGAAATCCACCAAAGAATTGGTGATCAATTACATAAGCAGCTTGCACCAGCTGGGGCCCCAGAGCCCCTGGGTGTCTTTTTGATGAGGACGCCCCGGGACAGTGACGCTAGCCGAGCCTCCGGTGGGCCTCCCCACGGCCGCACGAGTGGCTTCCGTGCCAGGCGGCGTGTGCCCGCTGTGCTTGCCCTTCCCTTTTCTCTCAGCTGCAAGGGGACGTCCACGTCACTTCTTTTACCCTTACCGTTCTTTCAAAGAAAGTCGTTGGCTACCCCTTCCCCCGAAGCAAAACGAAACAGAAACCCCTGTTCCCGAGGAACCGCATGTGCCTGGTGTGCCCCGTCTGGGGTTCCTTGAGGCGATGACAAGGCACTGGCCTTTGTCTTGCCCAGTTGCAACTCTCTCAAAGCAGGAAGGGACTGTGCGGAAGGTCTTCCTTGAGCGCACTGAAAACAGATGAGCAAGGTGCTCCCACGGGGGTGGGTGGGGGTGGTGGTGGTGGTGGCAAGATTACAGCTGGGACAAACAATAGATGTGCTGAAAGCCTGAGAGGAGGAGCTGGGGAGGAGTTACTGGGGAGGGGGGAGTTACTTAGGAGGAGTTACTTGGGGGGGAATTACTTGGGGGGAGAGTTACTTGAGGGGAAGTTAGCTAGGGAGGAGTTACTGGGGGGGAGTTACTTGGGAGGGGGAGTTACTTGGGGGGGTAGTTACTTGGGGGAGAGTTACTTGGGGGAGTTATTTGGGGGGGGGAATTACTTGGGGGGAGGAGTTCCTTGGGGGGAAGATTACTTGGGGGAATTGCTTGGGAGGAGTTACTTGGGGGAAATAATGGTTTTGAAAAGCCTCCCATGCCCAGGTCCGGATGCATGCTCAGAAAAGACTGTAGAAACCCCTAGGTGTTCCCCCCATTCAGGCTCACCACAAGCAGGAAGTAAAGACCAAGGCAGATTGGTAAACAGCCTGGCTTGGTGTTGCAGGAGCGCCCCAACCCAGACTAGTCTGCAAAGAACAGGAAAGTACTTTGTCTCCTTTCCTCTCTTCTCTCCTCTTTCCTTTCTCCCATTCTCCCCTCTTCCTCTTTCTCGCCTCTTCCGCCTTCCTCCTTCTCTTCCCTCCTCGTCCTTCTTGTCTTCTTCTTTCAGGCATTTAAGAAAGTTCTGTCCAACAATTAGCTGATTAGAAGCCAAAGGAACTGATGCTTCAGAGACCACACACAACAAGAAATACAGTCTTTAAAAAATATTTTAGGAAAGTCATGGGCATCCCAGAGGCAGGAGAGAAAAAGAGAAAGACTATTCAGAGAAACCATGGCTGAAAACTTACCAACTTTAATAACGGTCATCCATCTGTGCAAGCAGCTCAGCAAACTCCTAGCAGGATAACTGGAAGAGATCCACACCAGGACATTATAATTGAACTGTTGAAAAATAAAGACAAAGAGAACCTGTAAAGTAGCGAGAGAGAAGTGACTCATTACATACAAGGGGTCTCCAATCAGTAACAGCTGATTTTTCACCGGATATTGTGAAAACAGTGAATGACAGTTAAAGTACTGAACGAGGGGCACCTGGATGGCTTAGTCAGTTAAGCATCCAACTCATGATTTCGGCTCAGGTCATGATCTCATGGTTCATGAGTTCAAGCCCTGCATCAGGCTCTGTGCTGACGGCATGGAGCCTGCTTGGAATTCTCTCTCTCCCTTTCTCTCTGCCTCTCTCTCTCTCTCTCAAAATAAATAAACGTTAAAAAATTTGTTTCTAGAAAATAAAGTGCTGAATGAAAAAAAAAAAAAACCCTGTCAACCAAGAATTCTGTCTCTAGTAAAACTATCCATCAAAAATGAAAGAGAGGGGTGCCTGGGTGGCTCAGTTGGTTGGGCAGCTGACTTTGGCTCAGGTCATGATCTCAAAGTTTGTGAGTTTGAGCCCCACGTCAGGCTCCGTGCTGACAGCTCAGAGCCTGGAGCCTGATTCAGATTCTGTGTCTCCCATCTTTCTACCCCTCCCCTGCTCACGCTCTGTGTCTCTCTGTTTCTCAATAATACATGAACGTTAAAAAAAATTAAATAAAAAAAAAATGAAAGAGAAATAGAGATATTCCCAGATAAACAGAAGTTAAGAGACTCGGTGGCTGGCATACCTACCCTAGAAAAAAAAGAAAAAAAGAAAAAAAAAAGTACTGAAAGGAGTCCTTCAGGCTGAAATGAACACTAGCTAGCAACTCGAAGCCACATGGAAAATAGCACCGGAAAGACAACTACGTAAGTAAATATAAAAGCCGGTGTTCTTGTACTTTTAGTTTGCAACTCTTTTTCCCTCCTGTGTGATTTCAGAAACAAGAGCCTAAAGCAAGAATTGCAAAGGTATGATAATGGGAATGGAATATATCAAGATGTAATTGTGACAGTAACACTATAAAGGGGAAGAGAAGCAGCTGTACGGGAGCAGAGTTTTGTATCCTCTTGAAGCCAAGCTGGTATTAATTCAAACTGGATTGTCACAAGTTGAAGATATTAATTGTAATCTTAGGTAAATAGTAAGAAAATAACTGAATATAGACAGAACAGGAAATGTGGGAGTCAAAATGGTACACTGTAAAAAAAATCAATGAAATGCAAAAGAAAGTAGTAGTGAAAAAATTAAGGAAAAAAATAGGTGTAAGACATACCTTTGTTTTTTTAAGAGCTTATTTATTTATGTATTTTGAGAGAGACTGTGACAGCATGAGGGGGGAGGGGCAGAGAGGGAGACAGAATCCCAAGCAGACTCCCTGCTACCAGAGCAGAGCCCGGCGTGGGGCTCGGACTCACAAACCATGAGATCACGACCTGAGCCGAAATCAAGAGTCAGATGCTTAACCGTCGGACCCACCCAAGGGCCCCTTTTTTATTCTTTTTTTTTTTTTTTTTGGACAGAGAGAGAGAGACAGAGCATGAACGGGGGAGGGGCAGAGAGAGAGGGAGACACAGAATTGGAAACAGGCTCCAGGCTCCGAGCCATCAGCCCAGAGCCTGACGCGGGGCTCGAACCCACGGACCGCGAGATCGTGACCTGGCTGAAGTCGGACGCTTAACCGACTGCGCCACCCAGGCGCCCCTAAAGGTATGTCTTACACTGGGGCACCTGGGTGGCTCCGTCGGTTAAGCACCTGACTCTTGATTTCGGCTCAGGTCACGATCTCATGGTTTATCAGCTCAAGCCCCACGTCCAGCTCAGTGCTGACTGTGCAGAGCCTTCCTAGGATCCTCTCTCTCCCCATCTCTTTCTACCCCTCCCCTGCTTGCCCGTGAACTCTCTCTGAAACAAATAAGGTTAAAAAAGAAAGCAAATAATAAAATGGCAGGAGTTAGTTCTTTCTTATCAGTAATTACCTTAAAGATAAGTAGATTAAACCCTCCAAAGAAAAGGCAGACAGAGGAGAAAAGAGACTGACCCAGCTATATACTTTCTACAAGAGCATCAGACACAAAGATCCAAAGACACAAATAGGTGGAAATGAAAGAGTGGGGAAAAGAAATTCCATGTAAATCGTAATTAAAAGAGAGCTGGCATATTTATAGTACTATCAGACAAAATAGACTTTATGTCAAAAATTGTTATGAGAAACAAAGAAGGACGTTACTTGCTGATAAAAGGGTCAGTTTATTAAGAAGATACAATAATTATAAACACATACATACCAGGGCACCTGGCTGGCTCAGTGGGTGGAGCACGCGACTCTTGATCTCAGGGTTGTGGGTTCAAGCCCCATGTTGGGTGAAGAGAGTACTTAAAATTTTTTTTAAAAAATGTTTAAAAATAAAAATAAACATACATGTACCAAACTATAGAGCCCCAGAAAACATGAATCAAACACGGGCAGCATGAAGGGAGAAATAGACCCTTTTACGATAATAGCTGGTGACTTCAGTACTCCATTTTCAATATTGGTTGTAAGCAGACCTAACAGATGTATTTGGAACATTCCAGCAAACAACCGCAGAAGACACATTCTTTTCAAATGCATGCAATACATTCTCCAATATAGGCCCTATGTCAGGCCACAAAACAAGTCTCAATGAATCTTAAAAGATTGAAATCAGGGGCACCTGGGTGGCTCAGTCGGTTAAGTGTCTGACTTTGACTCAGGTCATGATCTCACGGTTTGTGAGTTCGAGCCCCGCGTCGGGCTCTGTGCTGAACAGCTCAGAGCCCGGAGCCTGCTTCGGATTCTGTGTCTCCCTCTCTCTCTGCCCCTCCCCGGCTCATGCTCTGTCTCTCTCTCAAAAATAAATAAAAACATTTAAAAAATTTTTTAAAGGTTGAAATCATGCAAATTATCTTCTCTGACCACAGTGGAATGAAGCTAGAAATCAGTGACACAAGGAAACCTGGAAAATTCTCAGCTACGTGGAATTTAAACAACACTTTTTCTTTTTAATTCCTTTTAGCATACAGCGTTCTCTTAGTTTCAGGTATACGATATGGTGACCCAACAATTCTATACGTTATTCAGTGCTCATCAGGATAAATGTATTCGTAATACCCTTCACCTGTTTCACCCACCCCCACCTCCCCTCTGGTAACCACCAGTTTGTTCTGTGTAGTTAAGAGTATATTTCTGGGTTTGTCTCTTTTTTTCTTTGTTCATTTATTTTGTTTCTTAAATGCCACATGTGAGTGAAATCATATGGTATTTGTCTTTCTTTGACTTATTTTGCTTAGCATTATACTCTCTAGCTCCATCCATGTCATTGCAAATGAAAAGATTTCACTCTTCTTAATGGCTGAGTGATCGTCCATTGTATATACATATGTCACCTCTTTTTTTTTTTTATGTATCTTTTAACATTTATTTATGTTTGAGAGAAAGAAACAGAGTGCGAGCAGGGGAGGGGCAGAGAGAGAGAGAGAGAGAGGGAGACACAGAATCCGAAGCAGGCTCCAGGCTCTGAGCAGTCAGCACAGAGCCCAAGGCGGGGCTTGAACCTGTGAACTGCGAGATCATGACCTGAGCCAAAGTCAGATGCTTAACCAACTGAGCCACCCAGGGGTCCCTATACCACTTCTTTATCCATTCATCCATCAGTGGACATTTGAGCTCTTTCCATAATTTTGCTATTGTAAATAGTGCTGCGATACACATTGGATTGGTGTTTTCCTATTCTTTGGGTAAATACCCAGCAGTGGAATTACTGAATCATATGCTAATTCCATTTTTAATTTTTTGAGGAACCTCTATACCGTTTTCCACAGTGGCCGCACCCGTTTGCATTCTCACCAACAGTGCACGAGGGTTCCCCTTTCTCCACATCCTCACCAACACCTGTTGTTTCTTGTGTTGTTGATTTTAGCAATTCTGACAGGTATGAGGTGATATGTCATCGTAGTTTTGATTTGCATTTCCCTCATGATCAGTGACGTTGAGCATCTTTTCGTGGATCTGTTGGCCATCTGTATGCCTTAAACCACACACTGTTGAACACCAATGAGTCAAAGAAGAAATCACAAGGGAAATTAAAACATACTTTCAGATGAATGGAAATGAAAACACAACAAAACAGTCCTCGGGGGCACCTGGGTGGCTCAGTCGTTCTAGCGTCGGACTTCAGCTCAGGTCATGATCTCGTGGTCCGTGAGTTTGAGCCCCACGTTGGGCTCTGTGCTGACAGCTCAGAGCCTGGAACCTGCTTCGCATTCTGTGTCTCATTCTCTCTCTGCCCCTCCCCAACTTGTGCTCTGTCTCTCAAAAATAAATAAATGTAAAAAAAAAAAAAATCAACAAAACAGTGCTCAGGGAAGTGTATAGATATAAGTGCCTACATTAAAAAAGAAGACAGATCTTAAATCAAAACTTCACTTTATACCTTAAGGAACTAGACAAAGGAGAGTAAGCTTAAGCCCAAAGCTAGGAAATAATAAAGATTATAGTGGAGATAAGTGGAATAGAGAATATAAAACAACAGAGAAAATCAACAAAACCAACAGTTAGTTTTATGACAAAATTGACAAACTACCTAGGTAAGGAAAAAAGGAAATAACGAAAATCGGAAATGAGGGACATCTGGGTGAGTCAGTTGGTTAAGCGTCCGACTCTTGATTGCGGCTCAGGGCATGACCTCACAGTTCGTGAGTTCGAGCCCTGCATCGAGCTCTACACTGGCAGTACAGAGCCTTCTTGGAATCCTCTCTCTCCCTGTCTGTCCTTCCCCTCATGCTCTCTCTCAAAATAAATAAACAGACATTTTTAAAAATTAAATAAAATCAGAAATGGAAGTGAGGACAAAACTCTGGATCTCACAGAAGTAAAAGTTTGTAAGACAATTCTATGCATAACCAAATGCCAACAAATTAGATAGCCTGAGTGCAACAAACAAAGTCATAGAAACAAACACCAAAACTGACTCAAGAAGAAATAGAAAATTTGACCAGTTCTATGTGCTACCCTAGGGACTCCCCCCAATGCAGTAGCTTTTCAAACTGTTTTCAGAGGCCCAAGGTCGCCACCCATCTGGGGTAAATGGGGTGGGGTGGGTCACTATATTGTATACCTGAAACTAAGAGAACGCTGTATGCTAAAGGGATTTTTTTTAAAAAAAGTGTTTAAATTCCACGTAGCACTCTATATAATAGCAATGAGCCATTGACAAGGAAATGGAAAGATTCCATTTACAATCGCATCAAAAAGAATAAAATACTTGAGAATAAGTTACACTAAGGGAGCACAAGACTTATGGCTGAGAACTGCAAAATATGCTTAATTCTTTAAGCTAGAATTAAAACCTAGGTAATTGGAAAGACCTCTCCCCGTCCATGGAAGACGTAGCACTGTCTACAGATTCAGTGCAATCCCTATCAGAACACCAATGAACACTTGTCAGAAATGGGAGAACAGACCCTAAAATTCGTATGGAATTGCAGGGGACGCTGAACAGCCAGTCAAAAGGGAGCCAAGGGCCATCTTGATGGGAGCGGGACCAGCCCCTTTCCTCCTGCCACCCAGGCAGGACTCCGTCAGAACCCACAGCTCCCTCCGGCTGCTGTCCTCCCTCCCAGCAGACCCAGCCTGGCGCTGCCCCTCACTCGGCCCCGAGTCCTGATGTCTCCACCTCACCCGATGGTGAGTCTGGGGGTTGCTGGGTCAAATGCTGTGCAGAACCCCTCACCCACCAAGAGAAAACAGATGAAAATAAGTAGGGCTGTGTGGTTCAATCAGGGGTTTGGGGGGATTTTTTCTTTGTGGGGAGGTTTTTGATTGCTGATTCAACCTCCTTGCTAGCCCTTTTCAGATTTTCTATTCTTGAGTCAGATTGGGTAGTTTGTTTCTAGCAATTGGTTCATTTCATTTGTATCGTCTAATTAGTTGGTGTGTAATTGTTCATAATGTTCTCTTCTAATTCTTTTTAAAAACTTCTGTAAGGCTAGTAGTTGTGTCCCCCATTTTCTTTTTTTAATATCTATCTATCTATAATTTATTTATTTTTACCTAATCTTTACGTTCCACACGGGACTTGAACTCGCAACCCCAAGGTTAAGAGTCACGTGCTCTACCAACCGAGCCAGCCAGGCACCCCTCCCTCATTTTCATTTCTGATTTTAGTTGTTTTTTTCTCTTCTCCGGGTCCCTGTATTGTGTCATCTCAGCATTCATCAGATGCTATTGTAAAGTCATTGTTAGAAAAATAAAACTAAAACATCTCCATGGCAGTAGGGACTAAGTCTGTCTTGTCAGTGTGTTATAACTACTAAACTTGACACCTAGTAGATCTTGGTAAACATTTCCTGTATTTCTTTCTGTTTAGAGCATGGAAAGGGTCTTCCTCCAGCCCTCATGGGAAGGCAAGCGTTAATCTTTTTTTTTTTTTTAATTTTTTAAAATGTTTATTTATTTTTTAAAAAGAGGGAGACAGAGCGGCAGAGAGAGGGAGACACAGAATCCAAAGCAGGCTCCAGGCTCTGAGCTGTCAGCACAGAACCCCATGGCGGGGCTCGAACCCACGAACGCGAGATCATGACCGGACCCGAGCTGAAGTCGGACGCTCAACCGAGCCACCCAGACGCCTCGACAAGGTGTTAGTCTTGAGGCTACTCTTTCCCGAACCCATGTCGCCACACTGCGTCTTCCACATGACCTTGGTAAAGCTCAGATACAGGGCTGACCGCAGTCCTCCCCTGGCTAAATCCCTCAGCAGCTCCCCAGTGCCTTTTCGAGGAAGGTCACCCTTCTTGGCTCGGTACACGAGGCCACGAATAGACTGTCTCCTCCCGCCCCAGCCAGCCTACACTTGGCAGGTCCCTCTGGCGTCCTGCTCTGTCTGACCTCTAACACCTGCTTGCCCTTCAGGTCTCCATTCTCTCTGGAGCCCTGGTGGGGTGCCTTGTGCATCCTCATAGCCTGTGTGTGGACGTTCCTCTAGAATGCAGACCGTGCATCCTGTGAAAGTCCCCCCGGCGGTAAGCGTCACATGGGCACGGTACATCTATTATCTGCCCTCTGTCTCCAGCTCTCTGCACGTCACTTGGCATTTGCTTTAAAATGTAGGTTTTATGCCTATTCAGGGGTGGTGAGGCCACTAGACCAGGAGACGATTGTCATGAAAAAGATACTTTGCTACTCACAGATGTCAAGAGGAGGGGGCACGACATCCTCACAGGGCCACAGGGGGAAGCACCGTGCGGTGCTTGGCCAGGAGGCAGAGGGAGTGAGGGGAAAACGTGGGTGAGAGCCTGTAGTCTGGTGTCCACGGGAGGGAATGGGTGAGGCAGCCCGTGCGGCTCAGGACTGGCTACTTTGCATAATTTCCGCAGGCTCCGGGGTACAGGGCTTGTCTCTTAGTGGTCTGACACCTGGCTCTGGGGTGATCAGGGCCGGGGACAGTGGCTCTGAGTCTGAGAGCCCCATAAAGGAGAGGGTCTGGGTGCGGGCTCCGGACTGACTGCTTTGCCTATGGAAGGTGCACTCACGAGTCATTTGCTCTCTCTAGGATCTGCCAGCCCCGGGAGGGGTACTCAGTCCTTCCGTGATCAGGTAGGCGCCAGCTGTCAAGACGTCCTAATACACAAGACATGCTTGGAGCACAGAGGATTTTCAGGGCAGTGAGGTACTCTGTATGATGCCATAATGATGGGTACAGGTCATCAAGCATTTGCTCAAACCCATAAAATGTCCAACACCAGGAGTGGACCCGAACGTAAACTATGGACTTTGGATGACAATGCTGTCAGCACAGGCCCGTCGATGGTAACAAATGCACCCTTTGGTGCGGGATGTTGATAACCACGGAATATCCATTTGGGGCAAATATCCATTTGGGGCAAAGGGTATATGGGAGATCTCTGTACCTTCCCCCCAGTTTTGCTAGGAAAATTAAACTGCCCAGAAAAAAAAGCCTTAATAAACATAAGAAAGAATCAGGACAAAATTATGGCCTGACGGTTATCTGTGGCTAGAACCGCACTGCTCCCCAAGGTAGCCGCTAGCCACCACGTGTGGCTATTTGGCATCTGAAACGTGCTACAAGTGTGCAATCAAGATTTACTATGCCAAAAAAAAGAAAAAAGAGGGAATGTCTCACAAATCATCCTTATTTGATTGCCTGTGGGAATGATAATATTTTTATAGATATGGTTAAAGAAAATACAGTACTAAAGTTAAAAAAAAAATTTTTTTAACATTTATTTATTTTTGAGACAGAGGGAGACAGAGCATGAGCGGGAGAGGGGCAGAGAGAGAGGGAGACACAGAATCTGAAACAGGCTCCGGGCTCTGAGCTGTCAGCACAGAGCCCGATGCGGGGCTCAAACTCACAAACTGCGAGATCATGACCCAAGCCAAAGTCGGACACTTACCCGACTGAGCCACCCAGGCGCCCCTAAAAAAGTTTTTTAATACAGCACCCTAACAGCTCATGTGGAATGAAGGGGTGAGACCTGAGCGTGGAATCCGGCCCCGCTGATTTGGGCAGACCACTTAACCTCTCTGGGCCTCAGTTGGTTGTGTTTTTCCTGGAAAATGGGGATAACTATTGATCCTATAGGGCTGTTGTCATCTCGGGCCACCCTCTTTGAAGAAGCCCAGCCTGTCCCCAGTGTCATTCTTCCTAATCTCAAAGTAGTATCCGGCTTCACTATTTGCTGCTTGTGTTTTCTGCTCTACCCTGAGACCATCTGCCTCCTTCACTATTTTTCCCTGGCACCCAGGCCAGGGCCTGGCATACAGTAGGTACTTACTAAGTGCTTGCTGAATGAGCATGATGACAAATGGCCCCCGACAGATGTTCAGTGAGGACCAGTGACATCACTGGCATCTTTCATGGCTGGGACACATCTGCTTACTCACTGCCATCACCCGGGGGCCCCAGCAAATGGCTGGTTTGTAAGGGGCACCCAGAAAACCTGCGTGGGAGGGGTGAATGGAGTTCAGCCGCTTGGAAGAGGGACTCCCAAGAGGGCCCTGTGGGACCCTCCCCTCAGAGCCCACCGCCCTTCCTCCTCGCTGACACCCCTGCCCCAACCCAGCCTGGCAGGACCGGCAATAGGCCACCTTCCTAGCTGGGGCATTCCAGCTGGCATCCAGCTGGCACCTGTCCCCCACATGTCCGGTTAAGAGCCGGGGAAGCACCAGGACAGAGGCCGAGGCTCCATACAACCAGTGCCAATGGCCCAAGAATGTGTGGTGGGCCTGGCCCCTGCCCAGATGGTCGCCGCGGCGACCCTAGGGAACACAGAGACCCCTGGTCAGCCTGGGGAGGTGAGCCCCTCCAAGCCAGCCTTCCAGGAGGCGGCAGGGCCAACCACGTCAGGAACACAGTGACAGGGGTCACAGAGACCATAGATGAAGTCCCTGAAAGGCATGTTGGAAAAACCCCTTTTCCTCCCTTCCCCCAGTCGCGTGGTAACCACTGTGCATCTGGGCCAGAGCAAGAGGCAGCTAGGCACAACGGGGGCCCAGGCCCCGCAGACAGGGGCCGGTACGTGCCTGGTACGTGCGTCAACATGAGGTGCGTGAGGGAGGGCCCCCAGCTGCTGCTTCCAGGGGCTGACTGAGCGGGGGCCTGGAGGCACCAGGCGGCCAGGAGAGCGGTGGGCAACACAGGGAGAGGGGGAACCTGATGTGCAACAGCAACTGCAGGAGGGCCCCCCGCTTCAGTTGGTGGCACCTCCCCAGTGCCCCTGTCCCCTTCCGATGACTCTTAGAGCCTCCCTGACCCTCTGTCGAGAAGGCCGAAGTTGAACACCTGGGAGGGCTTCTCCAGCACAGAAATGATAGCGGGCCGACCCGCGGAGGAACTGACCCCAAGGGAGCGGTTGGCATCTCCCCTCACAGAGCCCAGACCCCCCACCCCTTCTGCAGGGGACCCTCTGAGTGCACTCCCTAGCGGTGGCCTCCCCAGGGGGCCTCCAAGAGCTGAGCCTGAGGAAGGCTTTTTGCCTGCCCTTCCGACCTGCAGGCCCTGGGATGGGGTCAGTCCCTCACCTTGGCTCAGCTTCAGGACGGAGACCACCCCGAACGGCCCCCATCGTCAGGGCTGGTGGCTAGGAGGCAGGAGGAGGCCTCTGTCCCCCAGCTGCGCTCGTGCCACAGGGGCGCCTCCAGCAGCTGTAGGAACAGAAGAGGCTTCCCCTTTCCCAGTTCGGCCCTGACCGTGTGGATGCGGCCCTCACACTCAGCAGCTGCGGGCTTCAGAACTCCGGGTTTTCACCGGGGTCTGAGCACGCCGCCCCCCTCCCTGACACCTGCACCGGGTCCATGATCACGCAAATCCCTGCCTGCCCCGCGCCCAGGTTCCTCGGACATCCGCCCCCGGTGAAGGCTGCGGGTGGGACAAACCCCGAGGGGCGGGGAGGGGAAGTGGGCTCGCTTGCGGGGACCTCAGGCGAGTCTGGGTCACGCCACGTCTTGGCGGCTTCGGGCGACGGGACAGGCAGGTGCAGTGGGCCTGAGCAGACAGGCTGGCCGGGCCCACCACGCCGCGTCCCCACGCCCCCAGCCACGCGGAGCCGCGTCTCGTCCCGCCTGCAGCCCCCCCCCCCCCCGCCCCACACCCAGAGCAAGAGGTCGAGGAACCGGAGTCGCGAGCGGGCCCTGGGGGCTGCCACGGCCACCTCCGCGGACCGCTAGGCGCTCGGCCTGGCCGCGCTGAGTCTCAGCTCCCTGAGCGGGGCGGGGCGGGGCTTGTAAGCCCCCGCCCCCTAGCGTAAGCCACGCCTCCAAACCCTCAGGGTTCCGCCCCTGGGGGCTTGCGAAGGGTCCCCGCCAGGGGCTCCTAGTGGGGCGGGGAGATGAGAAGGGTACGGGTGTAGTAAATACCTGGAGTGTTCTATAGCTAAGGATGCGAGCAATCAAAAGTTAACAGTTCAAGCCAATCAGCTGTGAGGTCTCTGCAAAGCCCCGTTGCCCTGCAACCGCCCACTCCCACCCGTGGAGCCCCTGACCAGGCGAGCCACGCTGACCCAGGGAAAGAAAAATATGCCTTCTAGGTGGGTTTTGCTTTGCTTCCCGCCGGCGCGCGGCTACCTAGGGCTCCAGGCATTTCTTCCAAAACCAGAGCATTTCTTTGTTGTGGTGGATGTTAATAACATTTTTCTCAAGGTAACAGTCGAGAAAATTCACATACCTTATTACACTGCACCCCATCGGAAGTGTAAGGTTCCGGGGACGCTTGGCTGGCTCAGTCAGTGGAGCGCGCGACTCGATCACGGGGCTGCGGATTCAAGCCCTACGCTGGGCGCAGAGATTGCTTAAAAATAAAATCTTAAAAACAACAAAAAAGTGCAAGTTTCCCTGCGTTCACAATATTCGCCAAGTTGCGCGTTCCCCGCCCCCCATTCTCCCTTCCCAGCCCATGGCAACTACTGATTTTACTTTCTGTTTCAATGGATTTGCCTGTTGGCAAAACCAGGGCATTTCTATGAAACTGTAAGGCCCCCCATCGTGGGGAAGGAGAGAAAAGTGGGGTGAAGTCAGGGCCCCGCCGGACAGGTGGCTTGGGAGCGGGGAGCAAGGCAGCCTGAGGCCCCTGTGCAGGAAGGCTGTGTCTGCCCCGGTGTGTGGCGCAAGAGGGAATGCTGGGAGGACAAAGGGCCCTTCGGGGAGAAAACAGGGGAGAACCGGATGGGGGAAGGAAGTGAAAGAGGGGGGGTGGTCCTAGGGCAGCCAGCCTTCAAGTGGCCTGGGCAGGCTGGGTCTGTCCATCTGTGTGGTTCTGCCTCCCACCACCAAGGGAGCCAACCCTTGTCCGTCTCACATCCAAGTAGTTGAGAAAGTCAGTGTTTCCTGCCAGCCCTCTGATGTAGGTCCTCTTGTCCCCAGGTGCCTACAATGCCCTGCAGGTGTATCTTGACTTTGGAGAAAGCAGCTAGAAAGATAAACCGGGGAGAAGCCTGGAGGCCCATCAGGGGAGGAGGTGGAAGGAGGGAGGGTGGTGGAGGGCAGGTGGCCTCAGGGTGGGGCCCCATCTATAAAATGCACAGCCTGCTGGCCTGGCAGGCAGAAAAGCTTGGATTCACCCCAGCAGGCACCAGCCCCTGGGATCCCTCGGACTTTGGTGAGTCCTTCCCCCAGTCTTGGCTGGGACCAGCCCGACAGCCGCCAGGCCCCCCAGCCCGACGTGTCCCTGGGCCGCCTGCCTCCCTTGCAGAGGGCCCTGGGGCCTGGCTGGAGATGGGAGTGTTCCCAGGGTCTGCTGCCGTCCGTTTGGGGTCCTCATCACCCCCACCTCTCCCATTATTCCTGCAGACACCTGGGGAGCAGGACCAGCCGGTGCACAATGAACTTGTGGCTCCTGCTGTGCCTGGTGGTGGCGGCCAGCTTTGTGGGCATCTGGTGTCCTACTGTCCACGCTCAAGGTAACGTCGTGGGCCGTACCTACCCAGCCTCCTGGAGCCCTCCTCTCCCCATCCATCCTCCCTGCCCCCCCCCCCCCCTTTGCTCCTCCCCTCCTCCAGAAGCTCCCCAACCCCCACCCGTTATGTCTCCACCACTGAATTCTGATGCACAACTCCCGCCCCAGTCGTGCAGAAACCTCCATGCAGTGACCCGCCCCAGTCATGCAGAAACTCCTGGCATGTGTTTGCGGCTCCCTGCGGGCGCAGGCCCCCCAGTCCCTCCTTCCAGAGCCCCTGTGATGCCTCCTCCGCCGTCCGTGACCCAAGGCCTCCCTGCCAGGACTCCAGTCAGCCCGGACACTGCGGGGAGCAGAGTATGGCTCCCAGTGGTGGCATGGCCAGTTACTGCCGGGGACACGCTGCAGTGACATGACCCTGCAGAGCCCTGGAGACCAACGGGAGTGGGTCCCCCGTCCCAGCTCCACCCGCCTTGGGCTACCTGTGTTGCTACTCAGTCTTTGTGAGCCTCGGTTTCCTCATCTGCAAAGTGGGGCCTCTGGATTCCTGCTGCACAGATAGGATGAGACTCCAATGGGCTGGTAACTTGCAAAACTCTTGGCCCGGTGCCCGGCAACAACAATGACAACCATACTGTTATTCACGGGGGGTCCCTTCCCACTTCTCCCTGCATCGGGCACCTGAGGATTTGGTGACCAAAGGCCAGTTCTGGGCATACAGTGTCCCCCAGGAGTCCCGCCACTGTTTCCTGCATCCCCATGGGCCCCGGGGGAAGCGGCTGAGCCCCAGCAGCTGGCTGAGCAGGGTCCCCGGCTTGGTCCAAACCCCAGAGCACCATCCCTACCCCCCACCCTGCCTGCCCCGCCTGCCCTCACTTGGTCTGAGAGGCCCTAGTCCTCTGCTTCCAGCAGACCTTAGCCTTTGCCCAAGATGGGGCTGGGCTTCATTCCCATTGTCATGCTATCAGAGGCCCATTCCAGAAGCCAGGCCCAGCCCGGGGCCCTTTGATCCTAGGGGCAGAGTGGCCCCCTGCCTGCCTGCTACCGCAGCCCAGGGTCCATCTGACGCCACTGCCCCTCGCCCTCTGGGGCCAAGGTTTGGAGATGCAGGGCGGGCTCAAGCCGCCCGCTTCTCCCATCCTTCCCACTGCACTTTGCCAGACCTTGGGTGTGGCTCCTGGAGGTGGGGGGGGTCGGCAGACAGATGGGTCCCGGAGGGCCTTGAAGGCCGCTGCACTGTCTGTCACATCACCTCCACCCGCCCACCCTCCCAGGCCCTGCTGGCACCCTCCTCCGAGACACCACCCCCAGGTCCCTGCCCTTCCCCTTCCCGGCACAGATCGACCTCTGGGGTGTCCCACCGGGCTGGGGGATCCCCGTGACAGCCCTGGGTCCAATTCCCCTCTGTGTTTGTCTACACGTCTGGCACCTTAGTAGGAACCCAAAATGCTTTTGTCAGGCAACGAGTAGACAAACAGAGACCTCCTGGTTTCCGGTCTGGTGACCGAGCGGTCACTCTGACGGGGACAGAAAGGAGGAGGCCCTGGAGACAGCCCTAGGTGGGGAACGGCCAGCCCGGAGCAGGAGCGGGGACATCAGGAGCAGCCGGCCAGCGCATTCATTTTCGAAGGGCCTGGGCTGGGAGCCGCGTCCCCTGGCCCCTCCTGGGGGCGTCTGCGCTCCTCTGCCCCAGAGCCCTCGTGGAGGTCCTCATTCACTCTGATCCCTCATTCGTTTTGTGGTCCCGGGCCCGTCCCAGCCCGGGACCGTGGACCCCCTCCAACTCGTGCCAGCGGTCCCCTTATCAGGGGACCAAAGGTGAGCCGGGTGCCTTCCTTGTCATCTGGGCTGTCTCTTGGCCTCCGCGGGCCTCGGGAGGGTTGCGGCAGGTGTGTGTGTGGGCGCGAGTGCGTCGCTGCCCACGCGCAGGCGCACAGAGATGTGAGCCCGCGGGTCGCGGCCGCAGGTGTCTCGGAGGACTGTTGCCTAGCCTACCACCGGCTCGACAGCCTGGACTTTCTGAAGCGCGCCCTGGGGTACCAGCGCCAGGAGGTGAGCGGCAGCTGCAACCTGCCGGCTGTGATGTGAGTGGGGCTGTGGGGCCTGGGAGGCGGGGCGGGGGGCGGGGCCCAGACGCGACTTTGCCCCCGGCTCGCACCGCAACCTGGGCACCCTCTCCCCCGCCAGATTCTTCTTGCGGAAACACAGGATGGTGTGTGGCAACCCCCGGGACAAGAGGGTGAAGTACTGGACAGAATTCCTGGATGCGCGGAAGGCCAAGCATCACAGAAGCCGCCCGAGAACCCCGTCCGGGGTTAGCTGGCCCCCCAGAAGCAACAAGACGAAAACTGCCCTCCGGACCACAGCTCATCCGGGTGAGGACTCTGATCATGTGACCATCCCTCCGGGGCCCCCCCAGTCACCACTGCTAAGGGATGAGGGCTCTCTAGAGCAGCACAGGCTGGGGGAGGGGACTCAACTCCGGGACCGAGGGGGCTGACTCTGTGGTCAGTCCTGCCGGTTGACACTCGGGTGGCTGTTCATTACCCTAACCCGGCTGCGGGGGGTTCGGCAAGTGCTGAGACGAAGTGTCAGGTGTGCGGGGTCCCCAGCTCCTACTCCAGTCCCCATCACCTGCTGACCTCTCCAATCCCCCCCCCCCCCCCTGCAGATCCGTGAGCCCGAACACCTCCAGGATTAGCCAACACGAAGGTGGGCCGGACCTCGCCCCGCCACAACTGTCCCCTGAGGCTCCAGGTGTCCCAGCCTGTCATTCAGGCCAGACCTCAGTGCCCGGGCCTGAGCCGGCTCTTGGCTCTGTCCCGTCGCTCCTGCCACATCCTGCTCCTCAGGCAGCTGGAAGGAAAGAGCTGACCTTGCTTCAGGCCCCTTGCCTGCTCCAGGAACCAGAGTCAGCCGTAAGCAGCGGGTCTTCTGGTGGATCATCTGGATTTGTCACCCACCGCAGCCTCTTGCCACCCACCCTGGGCCACGCCTGCCTGTGTCCCTTTGGGTCCTTGCAAAGCTCCAGACCGTCCCGGGACGCTCCTCCCAGACTATGCTTTTCTATGATTTTTAAATAAACGTTATTTAAAACATCCCCGGGGTGGGATGTCATTCCTGTCTCTGTCACATTTCATTATGGGGTGTGAGTTGCTATCCCAGCCTGTGTTGAATCCCACGTGAATGCCACCCCAGGATCTGTGCTGAGCCCTCAAGCTGACGGCTCCGGGGGTGGGGGGCATGCTGGCTGCAGGCGAGGGTGTGAGTCCAGCTGGTGACCTTGAGCAAACCGCGCACTCTCTTGGCATCTCTTTCCTCGCCTGTAAAATGGGGGTCGCTGCGTTTGTTCCGCCCACACCCTTGGGCTGTAGCGAGCCTGGCTAATGCACGGAGGAGCCCTCTGCAAGCTCTGACAGGGGTCCAGAAACACTCGATAAGTCAAGTGGCCCGGAACCCAGCCAAGAATAGAGCCCCGGAGCCAGGCACTAGACTCGAGCCATCCAGCTGTCCCATCCTCGGGCAGCCTCAGTTTCCACCACGAGAGAGAACATTCCAGATGAAAACCCAGCGCTTCATCTCTAGAGGACAAGAGGCGGTTTGGGGCCAGGGGGTCACACCGAGGCCCCGCTAGGCTATGCAGGCGACTCAGGCCAGTTCTACAAACCCTCTAAGCCTTGGTTCCTCCCGCTGTAAAATGGGTGATATCACGGCCTGCCTCGTACAAGCTAGCGGGGACCGAATGCACTACCACCGGGTGCCTGGCTGGCGCAGTCAGAGCGTGGGACTCCTGACCTCCGGGGTTGGGAGTTCCAGCCCCGCGCCGGGTGCAGAGATGACAATAAACAACCGACGCACTACCGTCTGCACACACATCACACACACACACACACACCGACCGCGTATCGACGGCCCCCTGGCATCCAGCGAGGCCATCAGATTAGGTATAGGTGCGGCTCACCCCGGGACCGGGCAGGATGCGAGCGGGGCAGGGTGACCTGCTACCTGCAACCTGGAGTGACCTTGGCCAAGCGGCCTGCCTTCCGTAAGCCTGTTTTCCAATCTGTAAAACGGGGCCGAACACAACAGCTTCTATTCCACGGAGTTGCAAGGACAACCAAGAGGGTCAGTAACGGTCCTTAGAACGGTGCCGGGTACGCGGCACGTGGTTGGGGAGCGTGAGCTGCTGGAATCGGCCCCGGTGAAGCCCCCCGGGCCCGCGGTGGTTGCCACCAGCAGCCTGGCTTTGTGCCACTCGCAGGTCTGAGGTTCGCAGAACCCGCCCGCAGCCTGGGTGCCGTGTCCCCCACCCCCAGCTGGAAGGCGGCCTTCGCCTGCGTCTCGGCTGCACGCTTTCCCCTCAGAGCCCCGGGTTGAAGCCCATCCTTCCAAAGCTCTGGGGCCTCCCGCTCCCTGACCTGTGAGCCCAGCCCGGCCCCGCGGAGGGCAGCGTCTCGTTACTTCGAGAACATGCCAAAGAGGCCGGCTTAACCCAAAATAACTTTACTGTGGTCTCTGCTTTTGATATAAAAGCATCCTGGGACCCCGGCCCACCCCACCGGGGGCCCGAGCGTGGCGGTGTCACCAACTCTGGCTGGGGCCCCACAGGCTCTTCGGCTCGGAGGGTCGAGCCCCAGGTGCACCCCCCAGCTGTCCGTTTCCATGTCCCATCGACCCCCGGGGGGGTGAGCCGCGGTGCAGTGCAGAAGTGGAAGCCTGAGGCTGACCGGACTCAGCGAATCACAGGCCCTTCCGTGACCCTGGTTGTCGCAGAAGGAGGGTGCGTGCGCCAGCTTCCAGCTGTCTCCAGGGGAGACTGAGCGTTGGGGTCCCCCTGGGCAGAGGCTGGGTTCGCCTGAGGTCGCAGCACAGCATTTTACTCTTCCTGAGTTCTGGGGCTCCTCCCGGTCAGTGACCCCGTTGCCGGTGGGGTCGGTCCGTCCCAAGCTCTGGAGAGGAGGACGAACGGGGGGGCGCCGGGGCGCGCTGAGTCCAGGGCTTCACCAGGGACCCCGGGGGCTCCCTGCGGTGTGTGGTGAGCTCGGTGACATCAGTTTCCTCCAAATCCCGCCGAACGAGGCGAGGACTGGGCAGGGCCCATCCAGTGAGTCCGGAGCGGGGGCTGCGGGAGGGGCCTGGGGTCTGCCAGGAGGTGGGGGGAGGGGGTGTCCTTCCAACTACAGCAGCTGTAGCTGCACCTTCAGCCGCAAGGCCCGGCCCCCTGGTCCCGGCTGCCCCTCCGGCCAGGTGCCCCAGGGCCCTGCCACGCTCAGCACCTCCAGCCGGTAGGTTCCAGGCCCGGGCCTCCGACGCCCCAGCTGCAGGGAGCTGAGGCTACGGAGGTGATGCATGCGGAAGAAACCTTGCTCATTGCCACGGGCGATGACATAACGGACCCGTCCCGCCAGGCTCTCCAGCGCTGGCTGCAGCTCCAGGATGTGCTCGGCCTGGCTCAGGCGCGAGAGGTTCAGGCCCAAGGTCAGTGGGGCCTCTGAGTCAAGGCTGGCCAGGCTCACCTGTGGAGAAAGACCAGCAGAGGACGGTGAGAGGCGGGGAGCGTCGGAACGCAGTGGGTAGGGGACCAGGGGGTCACGGCCGAGAGATTTCAGCCAGTCTCTAAACCGGAGGACAACCTGGGGCACTCTCCGCCTTTGACCTCCATCTAGCCCTCCATCACAAGGCCCACCGTCAGCTTGGGCCACAGACAGAGGCGTGACGGTGGAGGCGGCTTCCCCAGGGGAAAGCAAAGACGGGCAGATAGGCGGCCGCTTGTCCACACAACGCTGAAGCCGCCACAGCGGGAAACACAAGACCTGGCTGCACCAGAGAGGAGCTGCTTTCCGGTGCCGGGGTGGGGGTGGGGGTGGGGGTTGCTGCACTTCCTGCATCTGGGCTCTTTGAGAGCACCCTGTGTGCTGATGACAAACCCCTCTTTATGTGAACTGCTGTGAGCGCGCTCCTGGTCCTGGCAGCCGGACAGGGCCCTGAATAAGCCAGGGGCCTCAATGGCAGGCTAGCCCGGGCTTGGTGACGTAGCCAGTCCCACAGGAGGTTATCTGTGTTTTATTCTCCTTGGTGTTGGTTTCGCCTAATTTACATATTGAGGGGTGGTTCCGTTGTTGTGTTAAAGTGAAAGCTATTCCTGTTTCCCTGCCCCTGGGTTCTGGACACTTCCGCCCTTCCCCAGCGTGTTGCGCAGACACGTGCCCTTGCTGACACCTGCTGGCAGTCCGTGAGTATTGCAGGCAAAGCCATGGGGCCGCCCGGCCCTCCTCTGCCCAGATCCGCTGGCGCCCATCCCAGGAGCCCCGACAACCACTCCCCTCACTCTTACAGACACAGGGCCCTACCCCTGCGAGGCTTACAGAAAATATTTGTAACAGTGGGGTGACATATAGAGCCACTGTTTTTCCAGGAAAGGGGGGGAAGAAACAAGAGGGGAAAAGATTAGGCAAAGCAATGCACTCATATTTAGTTAATCTAATAGCGAGAGCCCCTCCGACCCAACTTTCCTATCCCTTCATTCTCCTGACCTGGTGGCCACCGTAGGCGCTGCGCCGTGGCCGGTCACGAGGCGGGAGGCCGTTGATCTTGCACTCATAGCAGGCTTCAGATGAAATCAGTTCTTCTTCTCCTGGCGTCTCCCGGGGCCCGGCACTGAAGCCCAGGCCAGAGACGCAGTGCCTGGGCCAGGACAAGGTGGCGGTAGGCCTTCAGGGGCAAGCTGGCGGGATCTCCCCAGCCAGCCCCTCCAGCCCCCACCCTGAGCCTCACTGCCCACGGGGGCAGGTGCTGGTGTGTAAATGTGTGGCTGTGCCTTTGCGTGTGCCCACACAAGGGATGTGCGCTTGTGTGCACGCATCCCTTGGCTGACCTGGGCCTAGGTGCGAACCTGCTCACACCCCAGGATGCTGATGTGTATGTGCACACATGTGCACACTGAGATACGCGAATGCGGAGGGGTCCGCAGGCGTGCTGGCATCCGTGTGAGCCGTGTGCTCAAGTGTATTACAGAGAAGTGTGCATCTACCAGGTGGGTTCATCTGCCACGAAGGTAATTATGCCAGAATCGGGTGTGAGCTTGTGTGCACACACATACGTGTGCTCAGGGCTCCGTGCACACGTGTGTAAAATGCATGTGAACACGGACCCACCTGTGTGTATGTGTGTGTGCATGTGCGCGTGCTCTCGCAGGGTTTGGGAATCTGTGCCCGCCCTACGCAAGCCCCTCACCCTTGCCCAGCCCGGAAGTAGCCTTGGGGACAGCCGCACAGGAAGCCACCGGCAGTGTTCGCGCAGCCGTAGGTACAGGGGCCGCCCTGCGCGGCACACTCGTCTACGTCCTGGCAGTCCCCCGTGGCCTGGTCAAAGTCAAAGCCAGAGGGGCAGACGCAGCGGAAGCCACCCAGCGTGTTGTGGCAGGGGGCACTGCCGCAGGCCGCAGGCGACAGCACGCACTCGTTTTTGTCTGTGAGTGGGGAGAGGAAACGTGGGGGGCAGGGGGTGGCCTCTGCACCCCCAGGCCCCCCCGCCCACAGCCCTCCTGATCTCCACCCACTAAGTCCGGCTCCTCCTCCAGAGCCCAGGGTCAAAGTCAACGTCCATCAGGCTCCCCATCAGCCCCGGGACTAGGTCTGCCCCAGCCCTGTAGTTCTCCTTCCAAGCATTTCTTGGAACTTCCCAGAAATCCTAAATGGTGGCATGATCTCGAACGAGGTTTCTTCCCTGGCACTACTGACATCTGGGACCGAGCCATTCTCTGTTGTGGGGGCTGTCCTGTGTACCCCACGACATTAAGCAGCATCCCTGGCCCCCACCCACTAGATGCCGGGAGCTCCCACCTCCCAGGTGTGACGAGCAAAATGTATCCCAGATGCTTCAAAACGTCTCCGAGGGGGCGAAATGATTCCCAGTTGAGAACCATGAGCCTAACTCATCCCTGTCCCCACCACTAACTAGACAAGAGTCTGCTACTTGGCCCACTTCTGTATCCACAGGGCCTGACGCAAGACAGACCCCGGACAGCCCACTGCAGAAGGAGTGAGCAAATGAGAAAGCAGAGGGGGAAGCAGGCTGAGAAGGAGAACCGGCAGCAGAGGCGAAGGGGTGTGTGTGTGTGTGTGTGTGTGTGTGTGTGCGCGCGTGTGGTCCCCAGGGGCCGAACGCCACACAGCAGGGGAAAGATGGAAACTTAGCTGAGGACCCACCATCAGGGGAGGAGGAGGAACCAGAGAGAAGGCAATGTCAATCAGAGAGGCTGAGGGAGGAGAGCGTCTGGGAGGGGCAGGCAGCAGTGCCCAGAGCAGCGGAGGTGGAGGCGCCTGGAGAGAGTGGGCCCAAGGGTAGAGGGCGAAAGCCAGACTGTCCGGAAGGCGCAAACGGAGGCGGTAAGGACGAGGCTGTCGTTAGGAGGGCTTGGAGCACAAAGAGAAGTATGCGATGGAGGAGGCTGGGGCACAGGCTAGTCCCCCAAACTGAGGGCCTCCGGAGCAGCTAAGGCACAGATACAGCACACGCTCCCATCTGCTACTGCCACACCCATGGCAGGCATCACCAATCAATCGCAGAACTCTTTCCTAGTGTTCACAGGTGCTGACTCAGAATCCTTCTCAGCTGGGCCCTCCAGGCCACCACTCCCAAGGAAATGGGCTTGAACCTGGCCGTGCTTTATCTGCAGCCCCCCGACTCCCCAGTCTCCCCAGCAGTGGGGACCTCACTACCTCCCGGGCCGGCCCAGAAGCACTTTAGGTCATTGTGCTTTATCCCAACATCCCGGGTGGGGGCGGTTCCTAGTTGCCTGCTCCCAACAGATTCTGATGGGGGGCCCTTGACACTCACCCACACACTGGCTCCACTGGGAGTGCGGGGTGAAGCCCTGGGGGCAGCCACAGCGGTAGCCCCCCAGCTCGTTCTGACAGCCGTGCCGACAGCGATGGGGCCCGTCACATTCATCCACGTCTGCGAGACAGAGATCAGGTGGCAGGGCTCGCCCGGTGGCCCTGGGGACCACAGCCCAGGCCCAGAGCCCACCCAAAGCCCAGCTCTACCTTCGCAGCCATGGCCTGAGCTGTCCAGGGTGAAGCCTCGGTGGCACTCACAGCTGAAGCTGCCCGGGGTGTTGAGGCAGTGCCCCCGGGTGCCACACGGGCCAGGCTGGGCCAAGCACTCGTCGTTGTCTGCAGAGGACAGGGAACGGGCAGGACAGCCTAGCGGTTAGGGGATTCACGGCCAGCACCACAATGCTGGGCCTACCCAGCTCCCGGGCAAGTCACTGGCCCTCTCCGTGCCTCAGTCTCCCCTTCTGTGAAATGAGATCCGTAGCGGCTCCCACATCACAGAACTGCCTTGAACGTTTGAGATGAAGCACGTATACGACTTTCTTTGAATCTTGTCTGCGGCACCTCAAAGCTGTGTGGCCCGGGGTGGCTGACTTACCCCCTGTGGGCCTGTCTCCCCAGCTGTAGCACAGAGATGGTAACACCTCCCTCACCGCAGTTTTGGGAGATTAATCCAGTCACACACAGGGCTCGGGACAGTGCTCAGCACGGGACTCAAAGATGAACAAAACCCCCTTTCCTGGGGGTAACAGTGCACTCTGTCGTCGCGGACACCGGACCATCATGACATGTCAGCCTGGATTATGGACTGAAAGTGGCTGTCCCCCCTCCACTCCAGATTCGTATGTTGAAGCCCTAACCCCACAGAGTGATGGTGTTCACAGGTGGGGCCTCCGGCAGGGGCTTCAGTTTAGATGAGGCCGTGAGGGTGGGGTCCCGAGGATGGGGTTAGCGCCCTCGTAAGAAGAGACCAGAGAGCTTGCTCTCTCCCTGCCATGGGAGCACACCGCGAGAAGGCAGCCATCTGCCAGCCGGAGGAGAGCCCTTACCAGAAACCGACCAGGCCGGCACCCTGGCCTTGGACTTCCAGTCTCCAGAACCGCGTGCAACAAGTGTCTGTCGTTCAAGCTGCCCAGTCTGTGGTGTTTTGTGCCAGCAGTGCGAGCAGAGACGGGCTGGTTACCAGACAATGTGGCTACCGTGCTAATGGCCCATGCTGGGAGTTTAGGGAGTGAACAGTGCATCTCCAGGGTGGGGCGGGGGGAACCCTCGTTTTGGCTCCCTAGGGTATGAAGATTGACACCAGACGCCTCCCTTTGGGGACCTGGGATCTCTCTTGGGTATGAGAGACGCTGGGGACCTGGGCTCCTCAGCCAGAGTGGCTCCTGTATCTGCTGCTGGTGTCATCCGTCATGCCTGAGCCGTCCTTTGAGGGGCCACAGAGACTAGCCCTGGATTCCTGCCAGGATTTCACCAGAGAGAGGCCTCTGGCACGACTATGGTCTCTTTCCCTTGCATCCACAAAGCAGGCCAAGGGTCAGGGGGGCATACTGTGGTCATATAAGTTTGATCTTCTAGTTTAATCATAAGCAAACAGAGGCCCTGAGACCCAAATCTGGCCCACTGCCTGCTTATCGTAAACAAATTTTACTGGCACACAGCTATGCCCATTCATTTATGACATGTTGTCTATGACTGCTTTTGGCCTACAATGGCAAGGCTGTTTTTTTTATGTTTATTTATTTATTTATTTTTGAGAGAGAGAGAGAGAGAGAGAGAGAGAGAGAGAGGAAGTTGGGGAGGGGCAGAGGGAGAGAGGGAGAGGGAGAGGGAGAGAGGGAGAGAGGGAGAGAAAGAGAGAGAGAGAGAGAGAGAGAGAGAGAGAGAGAGAGAATCTGAAGCAGGCTCCAGGCTCTGAGCTGTCAGCACAGAGCCTGACACAGGGTTCGAACTCACAAATCGTGAGATCATGATCTGTGCCAAAGTCAGTTGCTTAACTGACTGAGCCACCCAGGCGCCCCAACCGTAGAGCCTTTTACAGAAAAAATTTGCAGACCCTTGATCTAGTTAGCCTCAGACCACCCACCAGGAGTACAGGCTATACAGATGTGAATCATGAATGATCTGGAGCCTTCGATCCCTGGTAACTACGCAGTGGGGAGCCTGGCTGAGAATTTCAACTCTGTTCCAGAGAGAGAAGTCCCACGGGAGCTTGCTGGGTTTCTGCACTGGCACACGGGCCCGCATGTGTACGTGCAAACAGCTACGAACTCATACAGATGCCACATTAAACGTGCTCATCTTAGGAAGCAGGGAAGATAACTTGAATGTGCAGAAAAAGAGAAACGTAGCTTGTTTCAAGGCTTGGTAGGCTCTTCCCCAGACGGGCACGTGACTCCCTCCTTCAACTCCGTCAGCTCTTTGTACAAAAGTCCCTTTGGATGTGGCTTCTCCTGATCCCTAGTGGAAAACTTGCAGCCTTCCTGATCTCCTTACTCGGCTTCACTTTATCTTTCTCTCATGCCATGCATCACTTTCTAACAGGCTATGGTGTTAGCTTACTGTTTGTTTGTTTTTAAATTTTTTTAAATGTTTGTTTTTTTAGAGACAGAGAAAAACAGAGCAGGAGCAGGGGAGGGGCAGAGAGAGAGAAAGACACAGAATCCGAAGCAGGCTCCAGGCTCTGAGCTGTCAGCACAGAGCCCGACGCGGGGCTCGAACCCACGAACCTCGAGATCATGACCTGAGCCGATGTCGGACATTTAACTGACTGAGCCACCGAGGCGCCCCTTTGCTGTTTGTGTCTGTTTGGAGTCCCTATTAGCAGGGACAGTCCGTGGCGGCAGCAAGCTTGCCTCCTGTGTTCATTGCTGCACCTTCAGGGTTTAGAACAGGGCGAGGCAAACGGCTCCTGTAGAGGGACAGCTAGGAGGTATGTGTGACTTTGTGGCAACGACTTGGCTCTGACTCCGTTATTTTAGCACAAAAGCGACTACAGACCCTATGCAAATGAATGGGCGTGGCTGTGTGCCGACCAAACTTTGTTAACAGAAGCAAGTAGGGGGCTGGGCAGGCCTGACCTGAGGGTTAGAGTCCAAAGACCTCTGGGCCAGAGCACAGCCTGGTCCACCGCAGGTCTCAGTAGGTGTGGGCTGAGTGGACTAGTGGGAGCCTGAATGGGGCCACCCATGGCTGGGCTTGGCCCCCAGGGGAGGTCTGGTTCTCCCAGGCCACGAGACACTAAAAAGCCATGGGAGTGACAGTTGCCCCTGCAACTCTGGCTTCTGAACCAACTTCCGCTCTGGACCCCATGAGACCGTAGGAGAGAGACCCATCAGGGACCGGTCAGGGGCAAAGGTGAGTGTCCTGGGCTGAGGTCAGAGGGACTCCTCCTCCCAGGTCCCTAGGGCAAGGAAGGAGACCAAAGTCCCAGGCATTGGCAGGATGTGGGCACCAACAGAGCAGGGGCTTTGTTCTGACCCCCTCTGTGTCCCCGCCGTCTGGCACACACGTGGGGCTTGCTGCTTATTTGGAGAACAAGTGAGCGAAGGCCAGCGTCACGTGCCAGGGGCTGGGAGGGGTGAGAGGACTCACCGAGGCAGGCCTGGTGGTGCTGGGTGAAGCCGGGGGGACAGTGGCAGGTGAAGGAGCCGACGGTGTTGATACAGAAGAACTGGCAGTTGTGGTTCCTGGAGGAGCACTCGTCCAGGTCTGCAGCACAGACGTCCCCGCGGGCTCAGGGCAGGGCCCCCCGGGGCCGGGGGCTTCCCAGGGGAAAGACCCGGGGGCGAGCGGCCGGGGATGTGCCCGGGCATCCCCGGGGGGTCGGGGACGAAGCCCCACAGGGCCAGGGCGGGGGGAACATCACCTCTGCAGGTCCTGCCGTCCTTCTCCAGCAGGTAGCCTCGGGGGCAGGTGCACCGGAAGCTGCCCTCGGTGTTTTTGCAGAGGAAGGTACACGGCGTGGGCGCCTGGCCACACTCATCGACGTCTAGAGGGTTGGTAGCATGTGGGGTGGGGGGGGGTTGGTGTCAGACAGATGTCCTCCCCGGGGGGTCAGGGGCTGGGGTCTCCACTCAGGTCCTGCTGAGGCCTCCTTCCCAGGCCCGAACCAATCAGAATCTATGGGCTTATACAAGGAATGGACACTTTTTCTGTAAAAAGCCAGAGATTAAACATGTTTGCCCTTGCAGGCCACGTGGTTCTGGTTCCAACTACTCAGCTCTGCCTCTGTGGCAGGAGAGCAGCCACAGAGGGAGAGGAAACCAAATAGCTATGGCTGCCAATAAAACTTTATTAACAAAAACAAGCAGAGGGCCGGACTAGGCCCTTGAGCTGGAGGGAGTTTGCTGACCCCTGACTTCGATGAACACCCGCTACACGACGAAACCGAAAATCTTAGGATCCACAAAGTAACAGGAGGAAAGTTGCCCAAATGAGGTCGGGGCTGGGGGCGGGACTGGGGATGCTCTGCTTCCCGGGTTCGGCCGGAAGCGCAGGCCAGGTGCTGTGCAGAGGGAGCGGGGCCGGGCCAGGCCAGGGGATGGGGGCGGGAGGCTCACCCAGGCAGGCTGTGGCAGCAGCATCCGGCGCGTACCCAGCCTGGCAGCGACAGCGGAAGGAGCCGAGGCTGTTGATGCACTCGCCGTGAGGGCAGAGGTCAGCGAGCATGCGGCACTCGTCCACATCTGGGGACAGGCAGGGCTCAGCCGCGCTGGCTGCCTCGGGTCCCTGGGGCACACCTCCACCCTTCTGGCTGGCAGCCCTCTCCCCCGGGCGAGGCCAGCCTCTACTTGCCCCGCCTGACCCCAGGGACCCCTCCCCGAGGCTGTGAGTCCCGCCCTGGACTCACTAATGCAGCTCCTTTCACTAGACCCAGAGAGCACCTGGCGGGGCCCGTAGCGGAGGGCGGAGGGGTGGGGGGGGGGGGGGGAACAGGCCCTCCCGCAGCCTCACTGCAACACCTCAGGGCACACGCACACAAATGTGGAAGCACAGGCAGAGGTACACACACACTGCACGCCAGTCACAGGCCGACACTCCTGCAGAATCACAGGGACACACGTTCTGCGGCTCCTCTGTCTGCCCCCCCCACCAGACACACCCTCGTCAGACCTGGGGGTCACCGCTGCTCGCTTGGGGCGACCTGTCCCACCCTCGCTGACACACTGGATGAGACACACTCGTGCACGCAGTCACTCACACTCGCTCGCACACCTACCCGCCCTCGTGGAACTCGCTGGAATCCAAAGCACACGGACCCACCTTCCGGCACATGCTCCTCATGCGGCCGGCACTCACAACACACACACCAGTGAATGCACACCGGTCCACACCCTTTTTCACACACTCCCCGACGAGCCCGCAGAGAACAAAGAACACACACACATCGGCTCACACACCTGTTCACCCGCTCGCCCAAGTTCACGCACGCGCACAGCAACGAACGGGGTCCGGTTCGCACTGGCTCGCACACTCTAGCCCCCTCTGGGACACAGACACGACCGAGAACAAACGCCCGACCCACCTTGGCCTTCAGCGGTGTAGCCTGAGCCGTGGGGGCACAGGGTCCCGTGGGCAGAGGTGCCAGGCAGGGGACAGAGCTCGCAGCGGGGCCCCCAGCCCCGGCCGCCCCCACAGCAGCACTGGGCCCTAGTGACGGCCTCACCGCTGCTCGAGCGAGCCTGGCACGTGGCCTGCAGCACCTCGGAGAAGCAGGGCCCCCGCCGGACGTCTGCAGAGAACGGGGCGGGCGGGTGGGTGGGAGGCACCTGCCGTCCAGGGCCCCCTTCCCCCTGGGGTCCGGCGGCACCGAGAGTCTAGCAAGGGCTCCCAGGTGCCTCCGACACAGCTGTGCGTGGGCGCGGGGCGCAATCTTCCAGACCGCTGTCACCTAGCACTGTCAGATGCCCTCCGGGGGCCAAGGCCGAGGCAGAAGCTGCAGACCCGTAGGGTCAAGAGATGCCTGTGGCCGCAGAGAGCACGGACAGTCAAGGGCAGCATGGGGGCCAGGGAACACTAGGGAGGAGGTGTGAGTGGCAGTGGGCCAGACAGACAGACAGCGGGGACAGAGCACATGGAGGACATCCAGGGAGGTGGACAGGACAGGCTGGAGCCTGGCCTGGGTGAGGAAGAGGAGGCTGGTGGGGACTCGAGGGGGCTGGCCTGCGGCTCCAGGCCGAGGCAGGAGCATGGCTGAGATGGCGGGGGCGGGGGTTGGGCTGGGAGAGCTGTACCCGCCGTGCATGGCCACACTCACCGTGGCACTCAGTGCCAGCGGGGCTGGGCTGGAAGCCCTTGTCGCAGTCACACTGGAAGCTGCCCGCGGTGTTGACGCAGCGGCCGTTGGCACACAGGCGGGGCCGCGCGTGGCATTCGTCCTCATCTGGGGCGGGAGGGATGAGGCCGGTGGGGAGGCCGGAGCCCCGCAAGCCAGCCTCCCCTCGCCCTGCACGCTCCCTTCCCACCACATTCTCCTGCTTTGACTCGTCTCCCCCGGGGGGGCCCTGCACCCCCAAGCACACCCATACCTGTGCAGCCCTCCCCGGAGCCAGGCTGAGGCCGCAGGCCTGGGGGGCAGACGCAGGTGAAGGTGCCGATGAGGTTCTTGCACAGCATGCCCCGCTCGTGACAGTCCTGCTGACCGTCCGCACACTCGTCCACATCTGCGGATGACCGGGGGGGGGGGGCCAAGGTCAGGCGCCCCGTGGCCTGGCCGCAAGCCATGGGGGCCCGGGTCCCACCTCCCTCTGTGCCCTTGGGTACCGAAAGTAAGAAGCCGAGGGGTCGGGACTGTCCCAACACCTGCGTCCCCCTGCCCACGTCAGGGTCAGTGAATCCGTCCGGCCTTAAACATGGTCCCTGGAATGTTAATCCTGAGACAGCCCTGGAGGGACCAAGTCCCAGCCCAGAGTTTGTCAGCTTCGACACTAAGGACATTTGGGACCAGAGACTTCCTCGTGGTGGAAGGTCTTTCTGTGTGCTGTAGCATATTCAGCAGTATCCCTGGCTACTCGATGTCTGCAGCAGCCCCCACACCCAGCTGTCACAATGAAAACTGTCTCCAGGGGTGCCCGGGGGGCTCAGCTGGTTCAGCATCTGACTCTTGATTTCGGCTCAGGTCCTAATCTCATGGTTCGCGGGTTCGAGCCCCTCCTCGGGCTCCAAGCTGATGGCACCGAGCCTGTTTGGGATTCTCTCTCTCCCTCTCTCTCTGCCCCGCCCCTGCTCTCTCTCTCAAAAGAAATAAATAAACGTTTTTTAAAAACCCGTCAGGGAGCGCCTGGCGGCTCAGTCGGTTGGGCATCCAACTTTGGCTCAAGTCATGATCTCTGTCTGTGAGTTTGAGCCCCCGCCTTGTGCTCTGTGCTGACAGCTCAGAGCCCGGAGCCTGCTTCAGATTCTGTCTCTCCTTCTCTCTCTCTCTCTGCCCCTCCCCTGCTCATGCTCTGTCTCTCTCTCTCTCTCTCTCTCAAAGATAAATAAAACATTTAAAAAAACACAAAACTGTTGGGGAGCCTGGGTGGCTCAGTCGGCTAAGTGTCTGACTTTGTCTCAAGTCATGAACTCACAGTCGGTGAATCCGAGCCCTGTGTCGGGCTCACTGCTGACAGCACAGAGCCCGCTTCAGATCCTCTATCCCCCTCTCTCCGCCCCTCCCCTGCTCATGTTCTCTTAAAAATAAATAAAAACATGAAAGAAAAAGGTCTTCAGGCATCACCACCACATGTCCCCTGGGAGACACAGTAAGAGCCCTCACGGTCCCCCATTTTCATGACGACAGAAGCACCACTCACAGAAGAGCACCCACCGCACCTCACTGCCTCAGTGCTGCCCTCACTCTATTTCTTGGTGCTCCCCCTTGGGCACAGGCTCGCATTTCCCTGTCTTCTCCAGGATCGAGGTATGGGGAGCCCGGGGCCCCACCCACCTCTCCTGCACATCCTACCTCTGCACATGGCCCCGTCCTCCCTCAGGGCGTAGCCGGCCGGGCAGGTGCACACGTAGGAGCCCTCAGTGTTGCGGCAGCGGAAGGCACAGAGCAGGGGGTTCAGGGAGCACTCGTCGATGTCTGGGGAGGCCAGAGGAGGGGCGGGCTGGGCAGGGTCTGCCTGTGGGATCCACACCCCGCCCTCAGGCCAGCCACTGATGCCCCCCATCACACAGCCCAGGAGCAGGCAGGGTCATACCCTCGCAGGTCACCATGGGGCCGGGCTCAAAGCCGTCGGCGCAGGCACATTCAAAACCTCCGATGACGTTAGTGCAGGTGCCTTTGCCACAGGGGTGCCCGACGGCGCACTCATCTACGTCTGGGGTAGGGGGGAAGGGAGCGGTCAGGACCCACAGAGAGCCTCCCGCCCTCGTTATCTCCACATTATCCTGTCCGCACCCCCTGAGTGCCACCGACCACACGGGGCCTGATCTGGCGCAACTCCGGGCTGCGCGCGGGATGCGCATGCTCAGTGGGTTGGCCTGAGTGGGCAACTGACGTCTGCCCTGCCTGCTCCCCTCCGCTCCTTCCTTCCGGGCGCGTGGGCGGGCTGGTCACTCACCCACACAGCGGATGCCTGTGAAGTCCAGGCTGTAGCCAAAGGGACACTCGCAGCGGAAGGACCCATCGGTGTTGACGCAAAGGCCGTTAGTACAGACGCCGGGGTTCTCCGCGCACTCATTCACGTCTGCGGGAGGCGGGGGTGCCAGACACGGCATCGGTCACGACCCGGCCACACTCGGGGTCTCTTCCTCCCCTCCAGGCCAGGTGCGGTCCGGGCCACCCACTGGGCAAGGAGGGAGCCTGAGACTTGGGAACGGGGGACAGACAGAGCCCAGACAGGGCTAGGCGGCTGCAAGGGGCCCTTGGCCCGTGGGCGAGGGGCTCACCTTCCCGAGAGTCATCCAGGCCTGGGACCGCCCCGTGGCCGAAGGGGCAGAGCTCCTGAAAGGCAGCTGGACACCAAGAAGGGAAGGGGGTGAGGGTCGGGGGCTGCTGCGGCCCCTAGAGCCCCCCCTGAGCGTGTGTAGGAAACCAAACAGATGTGGGCCGGCAGGCGGAATCTAAGGGGAGACAGACAGGGCAGGGAGCTCACCGCTGCCCTCCTGAGGACACAGCTCACAGGGGTAGTTCCAGCCCTCGCCAGGCCTCTGGCTGCAGCAGCACCGGGCCTTGGTGGTGTTGAAAGCTTTGGGCACAGAGCACTTCCCGGCCTCAAAGTGGGTGAAGCAGAAACTCTGCCGCGTGTCTGTGGGGTGACCCCCCCCCCCCAGGGAAACATTAGAAAGGTCATCGGCAGTGCCCTGATCATCACCCCGGTCCCAGAGAATGGGGGGCCCAGACTCTACCAAGTGGCCAATCACTTGGCCCCCCCATTGTGGTGATTGGCTCCAAGATGGACATGTGACCTACACCGGGCCAATGAGGGCCAGCCCTGGGGCTTCTGCTGGACCCCTGGGAATCCCTTCCAGTGATACCCCACATCCACAGCTGTGCCAAGGGGAGCACACTCAGCCAGTTATTCGTGGCTCAGAAAGCCCCTTCCTGGAGAGGCGAAGCAACTGATTCCAGAGAGCCAGAGGACCTGGGACATGAGACCCCCAATCAACATCGTGGACCCCCCTCATCAGCCCTGGACTCCCATCAGCCTGAGAAGTCCTCAAGGGCAGGTTGGGGTCTGAACAACAAACACTGATTGGGTTGCCCTGCCCTCTGCTTTGCTGCCCCTAACCGGGGAGACACGATGCTGGCTGGGATTGGTTGAGGCTAGCCCACACACTAGCCCACACACTGGACAAGGCTGGCCTACTGAGGTGAGGCCAGCCCACGGAGGGCAACCGCAGCCCCTACAGGACAACCAAAGCCCAGGAGACCAGGTTAGCCCAGACTGGACCAGGATAGCCCTCCGTGCAAGTGACCTGTCTGGTGCAGAGGCTGTTTGGATTAGAAAAACCCCACCAATGCTGGGAAGCACCTCTGCCTGGGCAGAGCTCCTGGAGATCCATGCAGGAAACTGCAGCCCCCTTTTCGGGGTAGCCCCACTCTTCTCGCCCTACCTTCCACCTCTTCTCAAAGAGAGAACCACAGACTCACCAAAGCAACGGTGCCTGTTGTCAGAAAGGACGAAGCCAGGTGGGCACAGGCACTGGAAACTCCCAGGGCTATTGGTGCAGGTGCCAAAGAGGCAGAGGTTGGGTCCTTCCAAGCACTCGTCGATGTCTGGGGGGGGGGGGGGGGGGGGCGCGCTGGGGGGGGGGGGGGGGGGGGGGGGGGGGGGGCAGGGACACGAGCTAGGTGGGGTGCAGGCAGGACCTCTGCCAGGGTAGGACAGCCTCAGCTGTCGGGGGAGGAGGGGGCGAACAGAGTGGCAGCCCAGCCCGGGAGGGTCCGAGAACTGACAGACACGGGCCAGGGGCCCTCGGGATGCAGTGAGCCAGAGCACCAGCTGGGCTGTGTTGGGGGCGGGGGAGGAGTCTTTCCTAGAAGGTATCTCCGGGACAGGGGTCATGGTCAGGAAAAGTTCATCTTTAGAGACTGACCGTGTACAAAGCTAACCAGGATCGGATAAACCTACCTTATGCTGGATGAGGTTAGCTCACACTGTACTTAGGGGAGCCCAGAGAGAATAGATCAGAAGAGAGGGTCCAGACTGATCTAGGTTAGCCCACCTGCCTAGGCCAGACTGGTCCAGATTAGCCGACTCAGTACAAAGTCACCAGACAGGGACTTACACCAGGGGAACTCGGGCCAGACTGGTCCCTGACCACCACCCACCAAGAGTGAGGAGTTCTCTGGGCCCTGCAAGCCCACACCCATGCCCCTTTTGTAGGATCCATGAAGAAGAAGCCTCTGGGCCCCAGAGAGAGACCCTGAGCCGAGCATCTGAAATAATCCTCGTAACAGAAGTTGTGTACACAGCTGTGTTGGGTGCTGTGCTAAGGACGCCTCCACCCTCACCAAGACCCCAGCTGGCATTCCCATTTCACAGATGGGGAAACAGAGGCCCAGAGAGACACTCACCGACACAGCGGTCATTCTGCACCTGGAAGCCAGGGGGACAGATGCAGCGGAAGGAGCCCTCGAGGTTCTGGCAAGTGCCTGGCAGGCAGGTTCCCACGAGGCTGAAACACTCATTGGTGTCTGGGGAGAGGAAGGCGAGGGGTCCCAGCACCAGCCTGTGACAGGGGTTCACCTGGGACTGGGACCAGCACCTGTAGTCACCGCATGATGACCAAGGGCCCCAGAACAAGTCTTCCTGGGTCCAGGGAAAGAGTTGAGACTCAGGAAAAAAGAGACAGCCTGGGAAGGATATTCTGGGTCCTAAAGTGGGGGTTATAGGTGAAGCTATGTGGTGTCCAAGGGAAGGAGCAAGGTCCCTAATCTTAAGCCACTTACAGACCCCCTTCATGATTTCTGTGTAATCCATGTAGCACCTTGACTATTCTTTATTTCAGAAAACTTAGGGTTTTAATTTTTTTTTAAAGTTTATTTATTTTTGAGAGAGAGAGAGACCAAGCATGAGTAGAGGAGGGTCAGAGAGAGAGGGAGACACAGAATCCGAAGCAGGTTCCAGGCTCTCTGAGCTGTCAGCACAGAGCTGGACGCAGGGCTTGAACTCATGAGCTGTGAGATCATGACCTGAGCTGAAGTTGGACGCTCAACCGACCGAGCCACCCAGGCGCCCCATTAAACTTAGGGTTTTTTAAAAGCATTTTTTAAGTTTATTTATTTTGACAGAGAGACAGAGAGTGTGTCCAGGGGAGGAGCAGAGAGGGACAGAAAGAATCCCAAGCAGGCTCCGTGCTTTCAGTGCGGAGCCCCACACGGGGCTCGAACTCATGAACTGCGAGAATGTGACCTGAGCCGAAACCAAGAGTCAGACGCTTAAAGGTATTTCCTTTTATACCTTAAAATAAGTGCATGATTATGAAATGAAACCGTCATCACTTGGAAGTATGAACTGCAGATCAACTTGGAGCAGGGGCTGGCGGAGATGACTCCCCACTCCAAGGCGAGACTCACCTATGCAGTTCTTCCCGTCGGCCGTGAGCTCGAAGCCATCCTGGCAGAGGCAGTGGAAGGAGCCAGCTGTGTTGAGGCACTGGCCAAATCGGCACACCTGCCCCACCAGGGTGGTGCATTCATCCATGTCTGCAGAGGGGATATGGGCGGATGGGGTCACCCATAGTCCTGGGGCTCTGAGCCTCCCTTGCACTCTGTCCACAATGAAGTTAAGTTGATGGCAGGGACTTCAATTTATCATGTATTAATGTGCTAGGCTCTGTATATCCAACTATCCAATGAGGCAGATAGCAGTATTTTCTAGTACAAGCACTTAAAGCTATGAATTTGCCTCTGGGTACTCCATTAGCTGAACTCCACAAATTTTGTTGTGTTTTCATTTTCATTTAAGTCAAAAATATTTTCTGACTTCCCTTATGATTGCTTCTTTGATCTCTGGATTCTTTAGGAATATACTGTTTAATTTCCAAATATTTGGGGATTTTTCGGGATGTCTTTCTGTGACTGGTTTCTAGTTCACTTCCCTTACATTCTGAGGACCTACTTTGTGTGACTAAAAGTCTTTTTAATTTTCTAAGGTTTGTTTTATGGCCCAGAATATGGGTTTCCTGGTAAATGTCCAGGTGCACTTGAGAAGGATGTGTGTTCTGGAATGTTCTATAAATACTGACCAGGTCTAGGTGATTGATAGTGTTGTTCGGATCTTCCCTATCCTTACTGATTTTCTATTTGTCCCCTCTCCTACTGAGGATAAGTGTTTAAGTCTCCAACTGTAACGGTGGGTTTATCTTTTTTTTTTTTCAGCTCTGTCATTTTTTACTTTGTATGTTTTGAAGCTCTGTTGTTAGATGCATATGTATTTATGGTTGTCATGTCTTCTCAAGGAATTGGCCTCTTTATATGATACCTTTTTCCATCTCTGCTAACATTTCTTGTTATTACTGTCTGTTTGGTCTAACATTAACATAAGTAAGTACTACTATTAATCTCCTTTTTGCAGAAGAGGAAACTGAAGCCCAGAGAGGTATAAGGTAAAACGACCCATCTGGGGTCACACAGCTGGCAGGTGGCAAAGCTGGGATTTGAATTCATGTTGCCTGACTTTGGAATTCATGCTTTTAACCACTGCGCCCAGGTGGCAGCATGACACCACCCAGGTCTGTGCTGTGTTCTCTATACTGTCCACCAGCTGCCGTCACCCTAAGTGTAAGCTCTAGTGAGAGACCCCCTGACGCCTGACCGTGGGGTGGGGTGGGAAATTTTGTGGTTGACTGTTTTAGAGGGAGCACCGACCACTGGGGTTGTTTTTCTGAAGGGATCCCTGGGGCCAGACCCTTTATTTCAGAGGGGCACCCTCAAGCTAAGGACCCATTTTTCAGGGCGGGGCAATGAGGCCTGCCCGCCGGCCCAGGGGGCTCACCGACGCAATCTCCACGGTGTGTCGCCACGAAGCCAGGGAAGCAGAGGCAGTTGTAGGAGCCAACAATGTTCTTGCAGGTCCCATTTCCGCACGGCTGCCGGTCACACTCGTCGACGTCTGCCAGAGCAAAGCCCCCAAGCCCCGCCCAGCTCACCCAGGGCATCAGGTGGCTCAGGGACTGAGGGCCTGGCTGGACCCAGCCCGCCTCTCCTTCACCTAGCCCTGTCCGGATGGACAGGCAGTGACCCCTGGGGGGGGGGGAGGTGGCTGGAAAGAGCCCCTGAAACGATTTATCACTCCCGTTTTGCAAACCGAGGCACAAGGAGGTGAATAAAGGTCATATATCCAAGGTCTTAAGTGCTAGGACTCAAACCTGGGTCTGTCTGTGAACCAGATGGATGAAAGCACTGCCCTCATAGGGGACGTGTACACCTGAGGTCCCTCTGGCTTGGCGGCCTGGCTCTCCGGGGGATGGGGGGGGGACAGGAAGGGACGCTCACCGGTGCACAGGGTCTGGTCCGCCGAGGCCCGGAAGCCACGGTGACAGAGGCAAGTGTAGCTGCCCTCGGTGTCCACACAGTCGCCATGGCTACAGATGTTTGGCATCTCCCGACACTCGTTCCGTCCTGGGGGAGGGCAGGCAGTGTGGTGTCCCCAGAACCCCACCTCCACACACGCCTACACACGCCCACACACACACACACACACACACACACACGCATGGCGTTTGCCGAGCCCTTGCGTGCGGTGATGGGGAACCCGGAACCTGCCTGGAAGCCCCCGCTCCAGCTACTGCCAGCACCATGCTCCCATCCCCCCCCTTTCCAAGCCCCCTATTAACAGGTGCTCGGCATCCCCAACCACCCCATGGCACAGCCGAGGAGAAAGACCCGGATGGAGCCGTGCCCTACTCAAGTCACAGGGGCGGAGCCTAGCTTGTCCCTGCCCGCCAGGTCCCACGGCCCACCCCCTCGGCTCCCTGCCCTGCAGCGGGCTGGGGTCCCCGCTCACCCACGCAAGCCCCGCTCGGCGACAGCTTGTACCCTCGGGCGCACTTGCAGCGGTAGCTGCCAGGGATATTGACGCAGTCGGCGTTCTGCTGGCAGGGGCTCTCCCCGCCGGCGCACTCGTTCACGTCTGCGGGATACAACCGACAGGCAGGAGTGCGGGAGGCTTCCTTGCCAGGTCCCCACCCCAAACCCTGCCCCGGGCTTTGCAGCGGGGAATCCCTCCGGAAGTGGCCGGAACCAGAGGGAGGCTGGTTATGTGGGTTGGAGGCCCCCTGGAAAGGCATCGGCCCCGCTGTACAGAAAGGCAAACTGAGGCTTATGGAGCTTAAGTGACTTGTCCAGGGGGCATGCGGTGGGGGACGAGCCTCCCACCCGGGGCTGGGGAGGCCGGGCAGGTGGCACCTTCGCAGACCAGCAGCACGCCGTTGTAGCTGAAGCCTGTGGGGCACTCGCAGCGGAAGCTCCCGATCTGGTTGATGCAGATGCCGTTGGCACAGATGGCGGGGATCTCCCCACACTCGTCGATGTCTGGGGAGGACGTCGGCCGTCAGGGGCAGCCCAGCCCCAGGGAACACCTGGGGACCCTGGGCCAGGGGGCCATGCAGTCTGGGAGAAGGGGTGGCCACAAACGAGCACACTGGAAAAATTCTGCGGCAGCTGAAGTCTTTCTGACACCAGAAAGAGATCAGGATGTGGGACGAAAGACAGAGAACAGAGGGGGGTGAGCGTCTCTCAACTGAAAACACGTTCGTCGCCGCAGCCCAGTGAGTCTGCCTCTGCCTCAAGGGGTCTGCTGGGGTCAACAGCCCCTGCGAGATCAGGAAGCCACATGGGGGGGGGGTTCCTGGGACAATGCTGAGCAAGAAACCAGAAGCGTCAGCAGAGGAATGGGTAGTGAACCATGGTCCATCCACACAATGGAACGTAACCCAGCCTTAAAAAGGGGTGAAACACTGACACGCTACGACGTGGGTGAGCCCTGAATGCATGATGCTCAGTGGGAGAAACCAGATGCAGGAACAGATATTGTACAATCCCACTGATGTAAAATGCCCAGAAGAGCAAATCCATAGGCACAGAATGTAGAACGGGGGTTGCCAGGGTCTTCTCACGAGGACCGGGTGTCTTTGTGCGTGACGACAATGTTCTAATGTAGGGGTGCCTGGGTGGCTCAGTCGGTTAAGTGCCCAGTCTTGGTTTGGGCTCAGGTCGTGATCTTACGGTTCGTTGAGTTCAAGCACCTAGTTGGGCTATGTGCTGACAGTGCAGAGCCTGCTTGCGATTCGCTCTCTCCCTCTCTTCCCCTCCCCAACCTCAAAATAAATGGATAAACTTAATAAAATAAAATAAAATAAAATAAAATAAAATAAAATAAAATGTTCTAACTTAGTGGTGATGGCAGCACAGCTCTGTGAAGACACAGAAAACCACTGAATTGTACTTAAGATGGGCGAGGCGTGTGGTATGTGAGTTATACCCCAAAAAAGCTGTTATCTATACAGTTGATGCTTAAATAGCACATGTTCGACAGCACATGTTCAAACCGCACAGGGCCACTTAGCTGTGTGTATTTTTTATATAAATATAGTATAGTGCTATAAACCTGTTTTCCTTTTTTTTTTTTTTTTTTAATGTTTATTTATTTTTAGCGAGCACAGGTTGGGGAGGGGCAGAGAGACAGGGACAGGGGATCCAAAGCAGTCTCTGAGCTGATAGCAGCAAGCCCAATGCGGGGCTCCAACTCACGAACTGTGAGATCATGACCTGAGCCAAAGTCCGATGCTCAACTGACTGAGCCACCCAGGCACCCCTCCATATAGGTATCCTAGTAACATTTTATGGACTGTGGCTTACTTTATTGTAAGAATGCGGTATACAATACCTGTAACATATAAAACGTGTTAATCTACTGTTGACCTCATCAGTAAGCCTTCTGGTCATCAGTAGACTACTAGTTAAGTTTGAGGGGGGAGTCAAAAGTTATATGCAGATTTTCAACTGCATGGGGTTCTGCGCCCCAAATCCTCGTGCTGTTCAAGGGCCAACTGTATAAAAAGGGAATCCAGAAGCAGTAAGTGCCCATCCATGGGGGGCTGGCTGGTGACCTGGGGCGTGTCCACACGTGGACTACTACAAAGCAGGACAAGAGGGGGGCACTGCAGTCAGTCACTTGTCTGGGTCTTCATGGCTCGTTGGTGGCCGGAGAAAAGTGAGTCGCAAACCAATATGCAGGGAATTATAGAATGAGAAAATTTCAAACTCCCCGGAAAACAATGCCGTGCGTTCTCAATGGGGACCTCTATGTATACTGAAATGCACGAAGAAGGATCTAGAAATCCTCGGGGCATACAGCATGGGAACCTTGGGAGTGTGAAGGAGACTTAGGTTTGATGTGGTAACTGCAGGGGAAGCAGATCTTATCTGCCATGCCCCGGCTGTTTAAAATAAGGAGAACACATCCTCATTGGGATGGAAACAGCCAGAAGTGGGTTCATCAGTTCCACACCACATGGCTGAGCTGTGGCCTTCCAGGGATTGAACTCCACACAATCTTGTTTGGCTTAGAAAGGAAGGTCATTCTGACACTTGCCACCACGTGGACGGACTGAAGGACACTGCGTGCAGTGACAGAAGTCGGTCACAGAAGGACACGTCCTGCGTGACCCCACTCACAGGAGGTCTTTAGAGGAGTCCCGTCCACAGAGACAGAGTGGAGATGCTGGGAGCCAGGGGTGGGGCAGAGGGCAGGGGCGTCCGTGTTTCATGGGGACAGAGTCTCAGTGTGGGGCGATGGAAAGTTCTGGAGACAGATGGTAGGAATGTTTGCCTGAGAGTGTGAGTGTGCCTGATGCTGCTGAACTGGACATTTAACAACGGTTACGGTGGTAACTTTCATGTTATACGTAGGTTATCAGAATTTTTAAAAATGAGTAATAACAATAAAAATACTTTTTTTTAATAAAGGGAACTATTTGCGGACATGACTCCTGGCCTGGTCTGGGAAGGCAGAAGTGTGGGCATGGGGCGGGGGTGGGTGGAAGGGGGAGGTCAGGGCCCTGGGGACAGAGGGACCTGGAGGCTATCAGCAGGGGGACACAGTCACTCACCAAGGGGCTTCCCTGTGTGGATGTCAATGACGAAGCCGGGGGCCTGGTTTCCGCACAGGACCTGGTAGTCCACTGGGCAAAGGAGGACAGGGCAGAGGGTGCTGGGGCTGCAGGCTCCCAGGAAGGACACCCCCTCCTCTTCCTGATCCCCGCCCATGGCCTCCTCCAACCCTTGTAGCCCAGCCCTCACCCGGCCTCTGACAACTAGTCTCTGCCTCCCACCTGCTTTCACCAGCCCTGGAAGAGCTACAGGCAGCCACCCACCCGCGCGGCGTGACCTTCCAACACAGAGACGCAGAGACGCGACCTCTCTCATCTACGCAGGAGTGCCGCTGACCACACCCCACTGCCCTCTCCGGAACAGGTAGACTCTTCAATTTGAATTTCAAGACCTTCACCCCCCGGCCCTACCTTTCCAGCAGCGACTCCTGCCCTCCCGTTGCACTGATTTCATTACACGTCTGGAGGGGCTCTGCTCTCCACCGTCCATCCATCCCACATGGGAACTTTGCACATGCTCTTCCCTCTGCTGTTCCCTAGCAGAGCCCACTCCAGCCTCCAGGACTCAGGGCGGCCACAGGGAAGGCTCCCTTGGGCTCCCTCCGACCCACCACACTGGCACCAGACGCTGACGGCGCCACCCTTGGGCTTCCCCGGGGCAGCCCACCCTGCCGAGTTGCATCCCGTTGGCAATGCCGAGACGCCGCCTACCAGACCGCGATCCCCAGGTGGGGCAGGTGTCTCTGGGCCCGCCAGGTGGACACGGGCAGGTATTTAGGCAGCGGCATCTTGCCACCTTTCCCCAGGTCCCCGCCCTGGCCGTCACTCGGCCTTCTACCTGCGTCATCGGCTAGTATGGACCTCTGCCTCGTCTTACGCCACCTGCACCTCAGACTCAGGGGCACAAGATCCGAGCAGGTACCTAAGTCCCAGCACCCAAACCAAGGGCGACATGTGATCTGTCCTGACAGTCTCTTGACCAGAGCTGGCTGTTTGCAGCTCCCTCCCAGCCTGCACAGCTCAGGTCTGCCCCGTTCTTGCTACCTAGAACCCAGACCAGGCCCACCACCCAGAAATGCCCAGTAACGATCCCCTCTCCACTGCCCCGCACGGGATGGACACCCACTGCCCCCCAAGTTCATGTCCACCCAGAACCTCTGAGTGTGACCATCTGGGGAAACAGGGTCTTTGTAGATGCAATCCAGAAAAGATGCGGACACCCTGGGTTAGGGTGGGCCCTGAATGCCATGACCGGTGTCCTTATAAGAAAAAGAGAGACACGCAGACACTTGGAGAGAAGAAGCCACATGAAGACGAAAGCAGAGATGGGGGACAGAGCTCCAAGCCGGGAACACAGGACGCCCAGAGCCACCGGAAGCTGGAGGAAGCAGAGAAGCACCCTAACCTGGAGCCTCTGGAGGGGGCACGGCCTCGCTGCCACCTTGGCTTCTGGCTTCTAGCCTTCAGAACTGGGAGAAAATTAATTTCTGGGGTTTTTAAGCCACCAAATTTGTGGCAATTTGTTGCCACGGCCCGAGGAAGCTATTGGTCTCCGTCAGCCGGGGCTGCCATGACAAAATACCACACACCGGGTGGCTTAAACAGCAGATGCGTTATTTCTCACGGTTCTGGAGGCCGGGAGTTCAAGACCAAGGTGCCGGCAGACTCGGGGTCTGGTGAGAGCCGCCTCCCGGTTCAGAGGTGGCTGTTTTCCTGCTATGTCCTCACATGGTGGAGATCGTCTCCCACACACGTCTTCTCGGAACGGCCCCCATCCCATTCAGGGGGCCTCCTAATCCCCTCCCCAAGGCCCCTCCTCCTAACACCACCGCCCTGAGGACCAGGGCTCCAACGCGTGAGTTTAGCAGGGGACACATTCAGCCCATAGCATATGGGAACGTCCTTGTTGTCCACTTTCAATCACTGCCCCACTCCTGCAGCTCTGATTCCTGGGCTGGCTGCTAGATCATTCCACCAGCTCTCTTTCCAGCTGCCAGCATGGTCTGCTGCTCAGTTCTGCCTCCAGCCCTTTGCTCGTGCTGTTCCCTGCCCGCAATACCCTTCTTCATCCCAAACAGTGTTTCAGCAGCTTTTCCCAGAGCTTCCCCGGGGTTGCACCTTCCCCTGCTCATGGGGCCCCTGGTGCCTCCAGCCAGTTTTGCTTTCCTCCCTGGCCCCAGGTATTCACTGACCCTCCCCCCAAAATAGTCTGTGAGTCTTCGAGGACCTTTACCACAAACGTAAGCTTCACTGATCCATTTTGAATCCCCAAATCTGCAACATACAAGGAAGGATGCCTCACCCACCCCAAGACGGATGCTTTCCATACGCCACCTAGGACGTATTTTCAACTCCTTAGCCCTCATCAGAACAATGTAGGATGAGAGCTAATCTGGGCGCCCCAATTAAGGTGCGCCTCCTTAAATACTGCACTAAAAAGGAGGAAGCTGGAAAGAAGGGGGCAGGGGCGGGGGTGTGGAGAGCACTCACGGCTGGCAGGGGTGGGGCAGGCCTCGCAGGGTCTGTTCCAGGCCTGGCCAATGTTGTATGAGCAGCAGCATATCTTCCGGGTCACGTTAAAGGCCAGTTCATTCCGACACGTGCCGTTATGGTGCCGGAAGCAAATGCTCTTCCTCATGTCTGCAGTTCCGTTAGGAAGAGGAGTGTGGGTAAAAGATAGCCAAGAGAGGAGAAGAAAGAAGAGAGGAAGAGAGAGCCATCAGACGGCTGGGAACTCATTCACGGGTCCAGCTGAAAAATACTGGCTTGATGCCTCTCCCCCAACACACATGGGGTGCCTTTTACAGTTTAGATTTTGTTGGGCAGTGCACAACCTGGACAACCATTCATGACAGCCCTGGGCCCCCAAATCCTGCATCTTGTTCTCTGCTACTGACCAGCAACTCAAAAATACACTCACCCTCCTGCTCTCTACTCCCCTACACACAGCTCTCCACACTCTTCCAAGGCTTGGAGACTCCTAGGAGTCCTTCCCACACCCAAGTGCTTTTCCCACAACTGCCTATCTCCCCAGTCATCACACTTTGTACCCATGCAGTTGTTTCCACCGTTGACTTGCAGGTACTCCGCAGGACAGACACAAGTGTAGTTCCCCAGGGTGTTGTAGCAGGTACCGGGGCCACAGATGCCCGGTTGTGCATAGCATTCGTCGATGTCTGCAGGGGAGGGAGGGACAGCATCTAGCAGTTGTCTGGGTAACTCCCAACCCCAGACCTGGTAGAGTCACTTCATTATGGGCTTGAGCTCAGTGTCAAGATTAGCTTAAAATGCACAGGCATTTCAGTGACAGGGAAAGATCCGACATGGTGTTAAATAAAAAAAAAAAGAAAAAGCTTACTATGATCTACTTTTTTTTGTTTTGAGAGAGAGAGAGAGAGAGAGAGAGAGAGAGAGAGAGCACGTGTGTGATCATGGAAGAGAGCCAGAGGGAGAGAGGGAGAGGGAGGGAGAGAGAGAGAGAGAGAGAAAGAGAGAGAATCTTAAGCAGTTTCCACATTGACCATGGAACCCAGTGTGGGGCTTGATCCCATGACCCTGGGATTATGACCTGAGCCAAAATCAAGAGTCGGATGCTCAAGCAACTGAGCCACCCCAGGCGCTCCTGACCTAACTTCTATTAAGAAAATAGAAGGGTGGCTCGGTCGGTTAAGCGTCCGACTTTGGCTCAGGTCATGATCTCATGGTCCGTGAGTTCGAGCCCCGTGTCGGGCTCTGTGCTGACAGCTCAGAGCCTGGAGCCTGTTTCAGATTCTGTGTCTCCCTCTCTCCCTGTCCCTCCCCTGTTCATGCTGTCTCTCTGTCTCAAAAATAAATAAACGTTAAAAAAAAATTTTTTTTTTTAAAAGAAAAAAAATATGACCTGGGGTGCCTGGGTGGCTCAGTCGGTTAAGCGTCCGACTTCAGCTCAGGTCATGATCTCGGGGTTCATGAGTTCCGGCCCCGTGTCGGGTTCTGTGCTGAGAGCTCAGAGCCTGGAGCCTGCTTCAGATTCTGTGTCTCCTTCTCTCTCTGCCCCTCCCCTGCTCATGCTCTGTCTCTCAAAAATGAATAAACATTAAGAATGTTTTTTTAAGTGTAACAAGCATTCTCAGCTAGTGAGCTATATAAAAACAGATAGTGGAATATTAGCATTATCACCAAAAACGGCAGAGTATGGGACATCACCCTCCATTCCTGCACAAAACTATCAAGCTGGCGAAAACTGACAAAATCGACTTTTGCAGGAGTCTGGAATCCAGTCAAAAACTTACAACGACCATGGAATCTGATATGTAAGCTATCCTAAAAAAATCTACAGAACAAAGGGGTGCCGGGCAGGCTCAATCCATGCAGTGTGCGATTCTTGATCTCAGGGTTGTGAGTTCAACCCCATGTTGGGTGTAGAGATTACTTAAAAATAAAATCATTTTTCTTAAACAAGTAGAAGTTTTACTTCATTTTGAGAGAGAGAGAGAGAGAGAGAGAGCACCGGTGGGGGAAGCACAGTGAGAGGGGGACAGAGGATCAGAAGCGGGCTCTGCCTGATAGCAGTGGGTCCGATGTGCGGCTCAAACCCGCAAAAGGTGAGATCATGGCCCAGGCCAAAGTTGGAGACTCAATTGACTGAGCCACCCAAGTGCCCCACTTAAGAATAAAGTCTTAATGGGGCACCTGCGTGGCTCAGTCAGTTAAGGGTCCGACTTTGACTCAGGTCATGATCTCATGGTTTGTGGGTTCAAGCCCTGCATCAGGCTCTGTACTGAAGCTCGGAGCCTGGAGCCTGCTTCAGATTCTGTGTCTCCCTCTCTCTCTACCCCTCCCCTGCTCACGCTCTAGCTCTCTCTCAAAAATAAATAAATATTGGGGCACCTGGGTGGCTCAGTTGGTTGAGCATCTGACTTTGGCTCATGTCATGATCTCACAGTTTGTGGGTTCAAGCCCTTCATTGGGCTCTGTGCTGACAGCGTGGAGCCTGGAGCCTACTTTGAGTTCTGTCTCCCTCTCTCCTGCTCATGCTCCATCTCTCTCTCAAAAACAAACATTAAACAAAATTTGGTGGGGGGGGGGGTTGCCTGGGTGGCTTAGTCAGTTAAGCATCCGACTTCAGCTCAGGTCATGATCTCGCAGTTCACGAGTTCAAGCCCCTTATCAGCTTTTGTGCTGATAGTTCAGAGCCTAGAGCCTGGAGCCTGCTTCCGATTCTGTGTCTCCCTCTCTCTTTGCCTCTTCCCTGCTTGCACTCTGTCTCTCTGTCTGAAAAATAAATATTCGGGGTGCCTGGATGGCTCAGTTGATTAAGTGTCCGACTTTGGCTCAGGTCATGAACTGGCGTTTCATGGGTTTGAGTCCCGCGTCGGGCTCTGTGCTGACAGCTCAGAGCCTGGAGCCTGCTTTGGATTCTGCGTCTCCCCCTCCCCTGCTCGCACTCTCTCTCTTTCTCAAAAATAAATAAAGATTAAAAAAATTAAAAAGTAAATAAACATTAAAAAAAGCTTTTAAAAAATAAAATAAAATAGGAAGAAAGAAAGAAAGAAAGAAAGAAAGAAAGAAAGAAAGAAAAATTCTGCTTCTAATAGCGTCCAAAAAATGCAATGCTTAGGAATAAATTTAACCAAAGAGACACAAGAGTTGAGCACTGAAAACTACAAAACATCACGGAAAAAAAACTAAAGAAGACCGAGAGAAATGGAAAGACCTCCTGTGTACATGGATCAGAAGATTTAATACTGTTAACACAGCAGTACTCCCCACGGCAATTTAGAGTTGCCATGCAATCCCCATTAAAACCCCAATGCCTTCATTTTTGCAGAAATGGAAAACTCAGTCTTAAATGCACGTGCAATTACAAAGGACCCCCCACCCCCAGCCAAAACCATCTTGGAAAAAGAAAAACAAAGTCGGAGGACTCACACTTCCCAATTTTGAAACTTACAGTGCTCCAGTCATTAGAACAGTGTGGTACGGGTGAAAGATAGACATATACATCAACGGAATAGAACTGAGAGTCCGGAAGGAAACCATGTGTCACGTGACTTTTGACACGGGAGCCAAGACCACTCAATGGGGAAAGAAGGGTGTCTTCAACGAGTGGTGCAGGGACAACTGGAACTCCACAGGCAAAAGAACGAAGTCGGACCTCTCTCTGACACCACAGGCAAAAAATAACTCAAAATAAGTGGAAAACCTAAATATATAAGAGCCAAAATGATAAAACTCTCAGAAAAAAAGGCATAGGGGTCGGGGCACCTGGGTGGCTCAGTCAATTGAGCGTCTGACTTCAGCTCAGGTCATGATATTGCAGTTCATGAGTTCGAGCCCCGCGTCAGGCTCTGTGCTGACAGCTCAGAGCCTGGAGCCTGCTTCAGATTCTGTGTCTCCCTTTCTCTCTGTCCGTTCCCTACTCGCACTCTGTCTCTCCCTCAAAAATAAACAAACAAACAAAAAAGACATAGGGATAAATTTTAACGACCTTGTATTTGGCAATGGATTCTTAGAGGACACCAAAACACAGCTGCAGAAGGAAAAAAAAAAAGATAAATTTGGCTTCATCAGAATTAAAGCCTGGTGTGCATCGAAGGACACCATCAAGAAAGCAAAAAGACGACTACAAAATGGGAGAAGCTATTTGCAAACTATGTATCTGATATGGGTCTTATATCCAGAATACAGAAAGAGCTCTCATAGCTCAACAACAAAAAGACAACCCCCGTTTAAAAATGGGCAAAAGACCTGAACAGACACTACTCCAAAGACATACAAATGACCAGTAAGCACGTGGAGAGATGCTCCTTAGTCATCAGTCACTGGGGAAAAATGCAAATCAAAACCACAATGAGATGCCACTTTGCACCCACTAGACGGTGTAACTTTGAGCAATGGAAAATACCAGTGTTGGTGAGGATGTGGAGAAACCGGGGCCCTTGTACATTACTGGTGAGAATGTAAAAGGTTGTAGCCGCTGCAGAAAACAGTTGGGCAGTTCCTCAAACACAACAGAGTAGTCAACAGAATCACCATGCAGCCCAGCGATTCCGGGTGTGAGACAAACTATCTGACAAGGACCAGCTACAGAATTTGCCCAGTGGAAAATGAACACTGGGGCTTCCTTGTTCAAGACCCACGAAGAGTTTCAAGGTGGTGACAGCAAAGCATTAAGCCAAGTGTGGGCCCTTTGGAGAATAGGATTTTATGCTACCGCACAGAACTGCAGCCCTCAAGTGCACCTCTAGCCCAGCAAGGCTACACATCCAAGGTCAGTGATCCGGTTAAAGGCTCCCTGCCCTGTGACTTTTTTTTTTTTTTATTTTTTTTTTTAACATTTATTTATTTTTGAGACAGAGAGAGACAGAGCATGAACGGGGGAGGGGCAGAGAGAGAGGGAGACACAGAATCGGAAGCAGGCTCCAGGCTCTGGGCCATCAGCCCAGAGCCTGACGTGGGGCTCGAACTCACGGACTGCAAGATCGTGACCTGAGCTGAAGTCGGACGCTCAACCGACCGAGCCACCCAGGCGCCCCTTCCTGCCCTGTGACTTTTATTTGTTGATCGGACCTTTCTCTTTCTTCCTTGATGTCCCGAGAGACAGGGAGGCAGAAAGGAATAAAACATTCTTAAAGTATTTAGGTTCTGATTCTGCTGTGACAGCTTCTGCTTCCACGTACAATGGAGGTTGATGTTTTGATCTTAGACCTCTTCCTTCCTTCCCTATTTCCTTGAGTTTCTAAACAGCACTGCTCCGAGGGAAAAGATATGTATTCTGTCCTTGTGTGTTGGTGTTGGTGTCTGGCTACATGTAGGTGTTCAATTAATATCATCAAAAGGAAAAGAAAGAATGAATTGGTGGGTGGATAGGTGGATGGATGGATGGATGGATGGATGGGTGGTGGATAGATGGATGGATGGATGGATGGATGGATGGATGGATAGGTGGATGGTGGATAGATGGATGGATGGATGGTGGATGGATGGATGGATGGATATGTGGATGGCAGACAGATGGATGGATGGTGGATGGATGGATGGATGGATGGATGGATGGATGGTGGATGGGTGGGTGGGTGGGTGGGTGGACGGACCGACTGACTTAGTATACTGCATTGGAAGAGCTCAGTCTCAAGGACCAGAATGGCTGGGTTTCGCTCACTTACTAGCTGGACAAGTTACTTAATCTCCCTGAACCTTAGTTTCTGCATCTGAAAAATGGGATCCTAAATGGAACATCCCCCTCACGGGGCTGTTGTGGTGACTGAACAAATGACAACTGAAGATGCTCAGTGCGAGGGTGACACACAGTCACAAACACCAGTTTCCTATTGGTCATTACTGTGATGCCCAAAGGAGGGAGGAAGGAGACAGGTAGAGCGCTGTTTGAAGGAATGGTGTGGCTATTCCTTCTGTGTCTGTCCCTTCCCACTCTCAGCTTTGGGACTTGGTCAGCTTTTGCCCAAAGGAGGAAGGGAGTGGTTGCCATAGAAAACCCAGGCCATTTCCAAGTGGGCAGGAAGTGAGAGGGAGGGAGCAGAGCAGAGGGCAGGCTGGGGGATTCTGATGAAGCCTTTCCCACCCTCCCAGTGGGCCCCAGGCAGCAAGGCAAGTGAGTAGAGCCCCTAAAGGCACTTCAGGCTCCAGCACCTGAGGAGGAGGTGAGGCTAGAGAGGAAGGTGTATACTCACCCTCACAGATGCGGGTGTCCTCATTGAGGTGGTAACCGGGTGGGCACGCACACTGGAAGCTGCCAAAGGTATTGCCACAGGTTCCCCCCTGGCACAGCCCGGGCAGCTCCTGGCACTCATCAATGTCTGTCAGGAAGTGAAGAAGCCGTGCTTGGCCGCTAAACCCAAGCAGAGGCCTCAGGGGACACCCACACCCTGCCTTGGGTTCTCCAAGGCCCCGGAGGAGCCAGTCCTGCCTCTTCAAGAATACCTGAGAGGTGTGGGCTATTTGGAGCGTTCAGGCCAGGGTCCACCTTGGAGGCTGTACCTAGACTCTCTTGAGTCAAGGTCACCCTGAATTCATCCCCTTTTTCTTCATTTCCTACTCCATCCAACCATCCATCCATCCATCCATCTATCCATCCATCACATAGTTCCCTCTGGATGGAATTCTCCAATCTTATCACCCCCTGTGCATAAAAGGATGGATGGATGAAGGGTGCCTGACTGGCTCAGTCAGTAGAGCATGTGACTCTTGATCTTGGGAGTCATGAGTTCAAGCCCCACGTTGGCATAGAGCTTAGTTTTTAAAAAAGGATGGATGGACGGATGGATTGATATAAAAAATAGTGGATGAATACGAAGTGAATCAATGACAAGATGAATAAGTGCACGGATGGATGGATGGACAGATGGACAGGTGGGGAGGTGAGTAGATGGATGATTTACGTATGCACAGAAGATAGGAAGGAATTAAGGAAGGGAGGGAGAATAGTGGGAGACAGGAAGGGAAGGGGGAAGGATTAAGGATGGAGAATTTATGAGTGGGAAGTGGGTGGATGGGTAGATGAGTAGATGGCTGAATGGGGGAGTATGTATGTGTGGACGGAGGAGGGAAAGAAGGATGGGTGAGTGGACAGTTGTGTGTGTGAATGAGGAATATATGTATGGATGGGTGGATGGGGGATGCATGAATGGATGGATGGATGGGGGGGATGGGTGAGTGGATGGATAGATGGATGGATGGATGGATGGATGGATGGATGGATGGGGTGGGTGAGTGGTTGGATGGGGACGATGGATGGATGCATGGGTGGGTGAGTAGAGGGGTAGTGGGATGGATGGGACGGACTTCACCAAAAACTGAGAACAGTTTAGCCTCACTGCCTGGCCTTGGGGAGGGAGGTTGTGCCCCCTGTCCCGCAACTGTGCATTTTGGCGAGGCAGGGATGAGAAAAAGCTCACTGAGTACGCAAGTGGATGGTCTGCCCGGAGCTCACCTTCCAGAATGACAGTGATGGGGTTGGGTCGGAAGCCCTCGCCCCCCGGGCACAAGGTTCTATACTCGGCTGCAAAGGAAACAGGTTCTTCTGAGGGGCTGTGGGGTGAAGCCCAAGTGAGGCAGGGGAATTGAGGTCTCCCAAAAAGGGCTCCAGAATGGGTCCCACATCCCTCTACCACACCAATTCCATCCCCTTACCTCCTCAGCCTCTCGGCACCGAGAGACTTCAGCCAATCTGGGAAGACGGGGCAGTGTGTGTGTGTGTGTGTGTGTGTGTGTGTGTGTGTGAACATGTGTTCACATTCAACATATGAACAGATGGACTGTGTGCTAACAGCTGGGGGTGGAGAGGGGTGATTTCTTCTGATCTAAAACCAGACCAGTGTGACTGCAAATCTTCCGCATTGAAAGAAAGACCCCGGATATCATATATACACATGGACACAGACAGACAGACAGACACACACACACACACACACACACACACACACCCCCGAATAGGTGGACAGGTGTGTGAACCTGAGGCCTTTGCACATGCTGTTCCCACAGCATCACAGACCCTTCCCCCTGCTCTGCCTAGAAAACTCCTACTCATCCTTCAAAACCTCATTTAAGCCTTTTGTCCTGAGAAGTCTTCCCTTATCCACTTCCTGTCCTTGGCCACCACTGTGTCTCAGACAAACCCTCAGGATAGCTCTACTCCCACAGTCCGGGGACCACTGGTATACGGGTGAGGGGCAGTGTGCCGCGCTGTGGTTCATCCTGCTCTGGGTCCCCAGCCCCTTGCACAGGGCATGGAGGAACTCTCAATGTTTGCTGGCTGACGGACTGAGGAAGCAAGCTAATAGAAACACACAGAGAATTTGCAGGAAGGGAGGGCAGAGAGACACGTGGAGCGAGGAGGCACAGCCGACGAACTGCTAAAGGTATGCTGTGTGACCCAGGGCGAGCCCCTCTCCCTCTCTGGTTCTCAGTGTCCCTCCCTTAGCACAGATGACCCCCGAAGTCCTGGGGAGTGCTCGCCTGTGTCCCCCACCACCACCCGGAGACTCACTGGTGTTGGCCAGCGGGCACAGTTCACACGGGTTACCCCAGGCCCGTCCCAGGGAGCAACAGCAAGAAGCCCGGGTGACGCCAACCCCGATCTCAGCAGCGCAGAAGATACCACCATCCCCTCGGTCATGCGTGTCCAGGAAACAGTTCCCCACCCGGGTGTCTGAACAGGCAGAAAGGGGTGGTTAGCATGGGGCAGGAGAGACGAGGGCGCGCGCGTGTTTGCACCTCTCTGAGTAACTGTGTGTGCGGCCGTGTGCGCATGCGTGCCTGTGTGCCTGGCTCTGATTCGCGGCCGTGTGTGCACGTGCGCCTGCGCCTGGCTCTGATTCGCGGCCGTGTGCGCATGCGTGCCTGTGTGCTTGGCCCTGATTCACGGCCGTGTGTGCATGCGTGCCTGGCTCTGCCTCGCGGCTGCGTGGACACATGTGCCCGTGTGCATGGCTGTGCCTCTGCATACGTGTATATGTGCACACATGTGACTGTGTGTGTACATGTATGTATGAGTGTGTAGAGCACAGGGACAGAAGGGGGTGTCTGAACAAATGGACAGGGACACTGTCCCCGGGCAGGGAGCTGTGTGTGTGTGTGTGTGTGTGTGTGTGCACGTGCGCACACCCCAGGAGTGGAAGGGTGTGCAAGAACACAGCCTCAGTGGCCCTGACCAGGGGCCGGGAAAGGTCCTGTTTGTCAAGAACAGGTAAATCTGAGCTCCCCCAGCTCACCTGCCATCAGATCCCCAGCTGGAGCCAAGGGTTTACTCACCCACACAGCCCACCCCGCTGGGATTCAGCTCAAAATCCTGGGGGCAGTTGCAGAGGTAGCTGCCGGGTGTGTTGACACACAGGCCATTGATGCAGTTCACAGGGTCTGCACACTCATTGACATCTGGTGGGGGGGTGGGGAATGCTGTCAGCGGGAGCCCTCCCTCAATCCACTTCCCTCCCACCTTCCTCCTGGGAAGCTGAAGCCCTCAATGTTGGATGTGGGCTATGGAGTGAGGCCATGTCCTCCCCTGGGAAGAAAGCCTGAAGGGACAGCAGCCTCCAGGGTCTGCCCTGGCCTGTCTAACCCCCTCTCCTCCCTGTTCTGTTCAACTTGGGATGGAGGTTTGCCCCTTGAAAGTTTCCTGTGTCATGGGTTCCATGCAGCCAACCTACAAAGCCCAACATTTAGAACATGCTTTCAAGCCACGGGTTGGCAGGCTATTATCGGTGGGCCAGAGCCCCCTGCCTGTTAGTGTAAATAAAGTTTTATTGGCACACACCCACGCCCACTCATTTACATACTGCCTGTGTGTGTCTGCTTCTGAGCTACGAGGCAGTTGAGTAGCTGTGACAGAGACTGTATGGCTGGAAAGCCAAAAATATTTCCTATCTGGTCGTTTGCCAGAAAAGTTTGCTGACCCCCGTTTTAAATACATAAGTGGGAGGTCATTTTGACGGTAGTAGTGGAGGGAGTACACCTTCATTCATTCACTGCATTGATTCAGAAGATGATAGATGCCAACGGAGGAGGGTGATGGGAACACGGATCAATGGGGGCACTGCTGGAGATGGGGGTCAGACAAGCCCCCTCTCCAGAATAGGACATTCAAGAAGAGATCTGAGGGCAGGGAGGCAGTAAGCCCTGCCCCTCCTCCCACCCCCACAGCCCGGCTGACCCCACACCTGTGCAATTGCCGCCACCGCGGTCCAGCTCATAGCCCTCACTGCAGATGCAGCGGAACATTCCGGGCAGGTTCTCGCAGCTCCCGAACACACAGAGGTTCCCGAGAACGCACTCGTCCACGTCTGTGGGGACCCCAGGTCAGCCCGCCTTGCCTGGCAGCCTGCTCCTGCTGTGTCCCCCAGCCCGGCAGTCCCAGGTCTCACCCCGACAGGCGCGGTGGTCCTCCGTGGGGCTGAAGCCCATCTCACATTCACAGCGGTACCCGCCGGGGGCATTGAGGCACTGCCCGTTCTCACAGAGGTCCACGTCCTCAGCACATTCGTCCCTGTCTGCGGGACCCCGAGAGGCAGAGGGCTGGGGGCCAGCTGGCCGGGACCCATGCAGGGCGGGGGCAGGGGGCCCCGGTCAAACCCTTCACGGTCACCCAGGGTTCTGGGGAGTACCGGGAACTCAGACCCCGACTCGGGGAGACAGGAGACCTGGTCACGCGGGACCCGGGTGGAGGGCCACCAGGAAGTAAGCTAGTGTTCCTGTGCTCCACGTCCAGAAGGCTCCGTGCATTCAGAGTCCAGGGGAGAAGACGGCCCACCCCGTGACTCAGCCTGGCCCGTGGCCCCGCGGGGATGAAGTCACATCATCTCCAGCACCCCGGCGCCGTGCACCGGGTGGGATCGGTTTGAGTCGGAACCCAGCCCCCGTGGCTGTCCCCTCGGGCCCCACCCCACTCTCACCTTCACAGGAGAAGCCGTCCCCGGTGAAGCCCTGGTGGCAGGCACAGCGGTAGGAGCCGGGAACATTCAGGCAGTCGGCCCTCAGGCTGCACTGGTGCTCCCGGGAAGCGCACTCGTCCAGGTCTGCAGGACACGGAGCCCGGGGCCCCCCAGTGTGCGCATTGGGGGGGGCTGCAGGGAGGCGGACCCTCCAAGCTCGGCCCTGTCCGACCCCCACAGACACCCCTGGGCCCAGACCCCCACCCCCACCGCCCTGTCTCCCTCCTGCCCCCCACCTACCTCAGCTGCTCTGCCCAGACCGCCTGCCCCCAGGCACTCACCGTGGCATGCGAAGCCATCCCCCACCCAGCCTGGCTGGCACCTGCAGCTGAAACTCCCAGGGACGTTGAGGCAGGAAGCGTGGCTATCACAGCTGTGTCCCCCAAGCTCACACTCGTCCACATCTGCAAGGAGAGGGACCCGGTCACGGGAGGGTCTGGACCAGGAGAGGAGAGGAAAGACACGGCACCCCCACAAGGCCTGGGCTTTGTAGAAATAGGGCTTCGGGTCCAGAGTAGGGAGATACTACAGCAACAGGTAAAGGGCAAGGACCCTCTGGGGGAGGGCTGGCCCAGAAAGCCCCCCACCCACCTAAGGAGCTTCCCCCATCACCCAGAGCCCAGGAGGAAAACTCCCAAACCCCAAAGGCACGACTCCCAGCAGCCCTCTGAAGTGATCTGAAACAGGAACGAAAGAGTCTCAGGGTAGACTTGAAGAGTAGCCGTCCTAATGCATACGTCCTCGCCCTAAAGCAGGATTTCCTTCTAAACCAACGTCTCGGACCCTCAGCCAAGTCAGCCTAACCCTTGTAACTCTGCAATGTCCACCCACCACCCAAGTGAGCTCCTGGTTCCCGAACGTTGCTTCCCATGCTTCCTCACTGTTACTTAGGTAAACGTATTTTTTTTTTATTTTTATTTTTTAACGTTTATTTATTTTTGAGACAGAGAGAGACAGAGCATGAACAGGGGAGGAGCAGAGAGAGAGGGAGACACAGAATCTGAAACAGGCTCCAGGCTCTGAGCTGTCAGCACAGAGCCCGACTCGGGGCTCGAACTCACGGACCATGAGATCGTGACCTGAGCCGAAGTCGGACGCTTAACCGACTGAGCCACCCAGGCGCCCCTGGGTAAACGTATTTTAAAAGCCAACTTTACATCAACAACAGGCTCTAAAGAGTCATGGATTTGAGGCTGCTACATAACGTCGGATTCTAACACGCGTTACAATAACCGCATCAACGTATCTCCAGAAAGATACGTTCGCGTCCTAATGCCCGGAAGCTGTGCACAGGACGTTATCTGGAAACAGGGTCTTTGTGGATGTAACCAGGTTAGGATGGGGTCATCCTGGATTCTGGTGGCCCTAATCCAGCGACTGGCATTCTCATAAGAGGGAAATTTGGACCCAGACACAAAGACAACCCACGTGAAGACAGACTCAGAGAGTAGAGCGACACGCTGACGAGGCACGTGGGGGACCCCTGGCCACCGCCAGAAGGCAGTAGAGGCGTGGGACAGATTCCCCCTCTGAGCCCCCGCAGCCCTGCGGACGTGCTGATTTCAGATTTCCGGGCTCGGGAACCGTTCCGGACAGAGAATACGTTTCTGCGGTTCTGAGCCCTGAGACTGGTAGGAATTTGTTACGACAGCGCTAGGAGCCTGAGTCAGTTGACTAACGAACCGTGGAAACGTTCGCCCCCGTAGGGTGTCGTGTCATCAGGCTGGCATGCTTTGGGAATGCTGCCACGGACACCTGGGGCCCGCAGAGCTGGGGGCTAGAGGGGAGCCCCAGGGGCACCCGACTGGGTCCTGTTCCTGCTTGAACATGAGGCCCTACCCGCGGAGATGTGGGAGAATGAACTCTGGCCGTGCTCAGCCCCGGGGGACGGGGCAGGGACCGCACGACCCCCGAGCTGGCCCCTCGGAGCCCCCCGTGCCACACCACCGACCGCCAGCTCACCGGAGCAGCCCGTGGCCCCCTTCCGGATGATGTAACCCAGAGGGCAGTGGCAGACAAAGGAGCCTTTCGTGTTCTCACAGTCCCCGTGGAGGCAAAGGTGGGGCTTCAGTTCACACTCGTTCAAGTCTGCGGGGTGACAGGAGGGCAAGCAGGTGAGGGCGGAGGGGGTGCCCGAGCGTTGCCGGGTGCCCTGCCACGCCGCTCCCCCGCGTGGAGGCTCTCGGTGCCCGTGTCCGGGACCGCGGGGCCGTTTCTGGTTCCACCACCAGACCGCTGTCTTGTCCACGTTTTCCAGCGCGTACCCTGTGGGACACACTGGGCACAAGTTCCCAAAAGGATTTTGTAGCTGAGGACAGTTAGAGCGCGCAGAGTTAGGGTTTTTCTCCTACAGGCCTTTTCAGAGCGTTTACGCTAACAGGGCGCAGCAAGAAGGGCGTGGAGCAGTAAACAGTTCCCTGTGTCATTTGAGCCGAGGCGCTTCAGGGCTTCCTAAGACTCCCGCGATCGGGAACGCTGAGCTGCACTGGGGCTGCACACACGTCTTTCCTCGGAGAGAATTACACCTTCCCTTCCTGGAACTTCCCCGCTCGGGCCCCAGCGCTGCCCTGATGGGGCACCCAGGACGCATCTGCTCCCGGGGCCCCGTGACGCCCCGCAGCCAGGGGAGGACGGTAACCACGGCCTGAACAGCCTGTGGTCCCCGAGCGGGTCTCAGAAAACACAGTTCTGAGTGCCCTTTCCCATCGAGCTCGCACCCCCTCTGCATAAAACGCCTCGGCGTGTGACAATCTTGAGACGTAGCCCCGGGAGCGGGGTGTGCATCAGGTACACAGTGGTGCTCGATAGACGTACTTCAAGAGCAAGGTTTAGGGTATCTGCTGCTGTGAATCCCATCCCCCAGGCGCTGGCGCGTGGCAGTCGGCTCTGGGCACTGGTGGCCACGCGCAGACTGCCACGTGCTGCTGCAGAGCCTGTCTCCCTCGCCTGCACGTGACGGGGACGGGACCCGCTGTCTGTCTTGCCCATGCGCCCCCCTGGGGAAGGCCTGGTGTGTGAGGTCAGACGCTGTCTCCTCCGCCCCACGGTCCTGGCTCCTCACCGACACACGCCCTCGCGTCCAGCGTGGCCACGAAGCCCTCATAGCACAGGCAGTGGTGACCCCCCGGCACGTTGACGCACTGGCCTCCGTCGCAGATGTCCGGGTTCTCTGCACACTCATCCACGTCTGGGGGAGCAGAGGTGGGGGCTGGGCTGTAGGCGGGCAGGGACGGAGGAGCAGCCCCCGGGGACCTGGCCACGGGGTCAGCGGCTTATCCCAGGTCTGGCCGGCTTTGCCTGGGCCAAGCTAGGTTGGATCCCCTATCCCACGCACCTGCACACGCCCTCCCGTCGGGCATCAGCGAGTAGCCGTGTCCACAGCCACACCGGTAGCTGCCCTCAGTGTTTGTGCAGTGCATGTCACACCCACCGTTCCCAGTGCGGCATTCGTTGATATCTGTGGGAGGCAGGGCAGGCTCGAGCACGGGGCTGACGGAGGGGGGGGCAGGAGTGGGGTCTGGAACTGAGGCCAGGAAGGACCTCCACGGTGGCTGGGGCTGGGGGCTGGGGGCTGGTGCCCACGTGGGGCAGGTGGGCGCAGTCTCACCCGTGCAGCCGAGGCGGTCAGCTGTGCTCTGGAAGCCAGCGTGGCAGGAGCACTGGAAGGCCCCGATGACGTTGACACAGTGGCCATGGGGACACAGGCCGTCACTCAGGGAACACTCATCGACATCTGCAGGGGGGGGCACGTGGCCGGCGGGGGCCCAGTGTGAGCAGAGGCGATGACCCAGCGTGGGGTCCCTGAGACACTCGGACACACGCACACACTCTCACAGGGCACGCACAAGTGCACACGCCCACCATTCACTCACACCACACCACTCTCGCTCGCATGCCTGCTGCACACTCACCCTCACAGGCAGTGCCCTTGGCCGTCAGCGCATGTCCGGGGGGGCACTGACACTGGTAGCCCCCGTCCGTGTTGGAGCAGGTACCTCCCCGGCACAGCAGCGGGTCCCGCGCACACTCGTCCACGTCTGCACGTGTGCAAGAGAGAGCGGGTGTGAAGGCACCGACCAGAGTGGGCGCGGCGTGGCTCGTGGGAAGCTTCTCCCTGCGGTCCCCAGCCCCGTCACTCTGGCCACGGCCGGGAGAGCCTGGAGGCTTGGGCTTGATGACCAAGGGAGCGGGGTGTGCGCTGGGAGGAGCAGGGGCAGGTCAGCCCAAGAAGGAAGCTGGAATCCTCAGGAGAATCAGGGCCAGGAGGCCGACACTCCTCGAGTCACCGAAGGAGGCCCTGAGAAGCAACGCTGTAGGACTCCGCAGGGAGGCAAGGTGCAGGCATCAGCAGGAGCAGGCTGTGCCACCCCCCGCCTCGAACTCCAGTCTCGAGTACCTCCTTCCACCCCTCAGGCCCACCCCAGGGCCTTTGCACCTGCTGTTCTCCCTTCAGGCTGCTCTTGCAGCCCCTCTTCACCACATTTACCCTCACTCTCAGCCACAACCTCAAGTCCCACAGAACAGGACCTATCCCTGGGGACCACACTCTACCCTACTGCGTGGCCCTCTCAAGCGCTTCTCACAGTGGCCATTTTGCATTTCTCCAGGGATTAATTTTATCAACATCTGTCTCCCCATCAGGTCATGAGCTCCAAGAGCCTGGCTGTCTGCTACTGAGCTCCTTGTGGCTCCCCTCAGTAGAGGTGCATGAAATGTTCACTGAATGAAGAAAAAAGCAGAAGGCAGGCAGGAAGGCAGCAGGGAGGGAGGAAGTAAGGAAGGAGGGAGGGAAGGAGGGAAGGAGGGAGGGAAGGAGGCAGAGAGGGAGGGAAGGAAGGAGGGAAGGAAGGAAGGAAGGAAGGGGGGACTCCTCTCTCCAGGGCCCTCCTCCTCTTCTCACGCTACACCTACTCTGGGAGAACTCACCCAAATCTGGGTCCCTAGGACTCAACTCTGCATGACAGACCCGACATCCGGCTGCCTTTGGGGATGCCGCCACCTGGCGCCCAGATTCGCTGGGTCTCAGCTTTTCCCCACACCTGTGCCTCCCACCTCGCCCATCACAACAACGCCCTCACCATCCCTCCCCTCAGCCCTGAGAGACCCTACAGGCATCACCCTGCCCGGGGCCACCCGCACAATGGCCCTGCGGCCACCTACCCATGCAGCTCTTCATCAGCATGAAGCCACTCTCGTAGCCATGGAAACACTCACACTCGAAGCTGCCCGGGGTGTTGACACAGGTGCCCCGGCCACAGAGGTCAGGGGAGATGTGGCACTCGTCGATGTCTGGGGAGAGAGGGGCAAGGCCGGCCTCCGCGTCTGTAGACACGGAGGCTACACGGGAGCCCCGAGCTGCCGAGCTGAGCCAGGGATGGGGACGGAGGTGTGGCGACTGCACATCAGAGAAGGGCAGGGAACTCCCCCCACCCCGGAGGTCACCTTTGTCAGCCCCTCCTCTCACAGTCGGAATCCCCAAGGGCCAGAGAAGGCAGCAGGACCAAGAGTGGGTCTGGACCCCATGTGTGATCTGAAGCCCCCACTCCTGCAGGCGCCCCCGGGGTGGGCACATACCTGTACAGTTCCTTCCCCGAGCATCCAAGGCGAAGCCCCCGGCACAGGAGCAGCGGAAGCTGCCCACGGTGTTGCGGCAGGTGCCGTGCATGCAGAGGCCGGGGAACGCCTTGCACTCGTTCACATCTGCAGTGCGGGAGCACGAAATGTCAGTCAAACCCCTCCAGGGTCCCTGGGTCTGCCCCTGAGATTTCACACCTCTGACTGCAGATGCGTTGCTCTCTCCCAAACACACTTCCCGCCACAGGGCCTTTGCCTGTGCTGTGCCCTCTCCCCATCCTCCAGGCTCCCCGCGCCCGAACACACCTTTATAGAAGGGCCGGCCTGACAGGAAGTCCTGGCTGGCGAAGCCTAGTCCCCGGGGACATAGGCTGGCAAATGCCGGGGACTCCGGCTCTGGGCACGCTTCACACTCATCCCCCCAGGCAGCCCCCACGGAGCAGCAGCAGACATCCATCCGGTATTTGCCGGGCAGGGTGGCCCCACACTCGTCCTCATCCCAATGCAGGAAACAAGGCTCCAGGCGCACGTCTACACAGAGGGACAGTCACTGGGTCCCACCCCTGCCACGGTGTGCCTGCTGTCACATGGCTGATAAGGTCTCCCTCAGCAGCACCTGTCTGAAACTCCCTCCCCAACAGGAAGGGCGCAAGGGGAGTGCCATTATCGACATTCTACATCAGCCAGCGGTAACACTTCCTTAACAACGTCATGCAACGTTTTAGTGGCAATACCTTGCTGTGTTAAGGTGCTTGCTATGGGCAGGGCACTGTTCTAAGCTCCCCAGCCTATGCAATCCTCAAAATAGACATCAAGATGAAAATATTAGCATCATGTTCATTTTACAGGCAAGAAAATTGAGGCACAGAAGGGTTAGGTAGCTTGTCCGCGGCCACACGGCGAAAGGCAGAACCACTTTCACGCCAGGCCATCTGGCTCCAGAGTGTGTGTTTGATCTGCAAGATGCCCTCAGAACAATCCGATGCCAGATAAGCCTCCATCAAGACCAGAGACAAGAGTCCAAGAGAGCCTAACTGCAAGCCTGGGGTCGGCTGCCTGTTTTTGTAAATAAAGTTTTATTGACACGCAGCCACATCCCTTTGTTTCCAAATTGCCTGTGGCTGCTTTTGCGCTACACGACAGACCTCCATAGCTTCAACAGGGACTGTGTGGTCCGCAAAGCCAAAAATATTTACCCCTGGCCCTTTGCAGAAAACGTTTGCTGAAACCCTGGTCTAGGAAAACTTCTGTTTCCCGAAGAAATGCATGATTGAAGATGAGACCTTGTTTTAGAACCTCGAGAACCTCTGGGAACCCTGTGACGCACACAGGGACGGGTGCCCTGGCCTGGGGCTAATGGTCACGTCTGAGCAGATGTGGCCGGAGTCAGCACCTCCCTGTTCACCCGGCCCCGAATTCAGCACACGGGTCCTGTAATGCGATGGCTTTTTTCTCTTTCCTCAATTCCTTTCTTTCCTCGGTTAGATTTGGGGGCCAGTGGGAGGACCCACCTAAAACTCGGTTCAGAAGCCAAGCAAAGTTGAGAAGGCACCTACGAGGAGGCTATTAGCCAACTGTGGGGAGAAACCGGACAGCAGGCAGAGCCCTGTATGCTTGGCTGACACGTGCTTTTGGCCAAGAAATGTCCGCTTCAAGATGTGGAGAGTGGCGGGCGCCAGGGGGGCTCAGCTGATTCAGCGTGTGACTCCTGGTTTTGGCTCGGGTCATGATCTCACGGTTTCGTGAGTTCAGGCCCCGTATCAGGCTCTGTGCTGACAGCAAGGAGCCCACTTGGGATTCTCTCTCTCCCTCTCTCTATCTCTCTCTGCCCCTCCCCTGCTCATGCCATCTCTCTCTCAAAAATAAATAAGCTTAAAAAAAATTTTTTTTTTATTTAAAGATGTGGACAGTGGCAACATCGAGAAACCTCACCCCGGGGGAAAACGTCTCAGATCTCTGAGCCTGATGGGGAGCCATTCAGAGTGAGTGTTTGAGCCCTGGATGCTGAGGGAGATTCCTAGGCATGCTAGAGATGCCCCCCCCTCCCGCCCCCCGCCCCGTGTAAACCTTTTTGGTAACAAGAAAGAATGAATGAAAGTTGCAGATGGTATTTTACAAGAGCTTACCATTAGCAAGGAGCCTTGTTAAAGTAAGTGAAAGGGTGAAACCCCCAAACAAATGTCTTTCAAGACACGTCAATGAGAGATGAGCAGGGAGCAGAGGGCCCCAGAGGACCCCCTCCCCAGTCCCTTCTGTCCCTAGGAGGGGTCTCCAGGCCCTGGCGTGGGGGCCACGGAGGGAGGGCAGGCAGCCCCGCACAGTCCCACTTGGACTCACCCACGCAGAGGCGGCCGGTGGTGTCCAGCGTCAGGCCGCTGGGGCACTCACAGCGGAAGGAGCCGGCAGTGTTGAGGCAGCGCCCGTTGGGACAGACCCCGGGGAAGACTTCGCACTCATTCACATCTGGGCAGGGATGGAAAAGGGGGAGAGGCAAGGGCTGGAGCTCCCCCGCTGGGGGTTCAGGACACCCAGGCTGTCCTCGGGGAGGCGGAAATGGGACAGTGCCAGCTTCGGGCCTGGGGAATCTCGGGGAAGACCCCAAGGAAGGGCAATCTCTACCTTGATCTCAAAAGACTTCAGGACCCCAGGCATCCCCCACGACAGGCACCGGCCCGTGTGCAGCTCGCGGGGAGGGGTGAACCACAGAGGGGCAGGGAGTTACCTTCGCAGGTGAGCCCCGTCATGCGGGCAAAGCCGCGGGCGCAGGCGGGGTCTGTGGTTGGGAGAACCAGAGTGGGCACAGGAGTCACTTTCTCTATCCAGACCCCCGTTCTCTCAACAGGCACCCAGGCGACCACAGTGGCCACGCCCGGGAGGACCCCAAGAGCCCCCCCCCAGGGGGCTCCCGGGGCATTACCGGGCTCGCAGCGTTCGCACGGGCTCCCCCAGGCAGCGCCCAGGGTGGCGCAGCACTGGGACCGCAGGGAGGCTCCGCGCAGGTTCGCTTCACAGCGGCCGTCCTGGACCTGGAGCCAGCAGGTGCCCCTGGTGCTGTCTGCGGGGGAGGCGGCCACCCATGTCACCTGCCAGCCCACACCTGCACGCTGACCCACAGAAGCCCAGCCTTCCCCAGGGTGGGACACGGGGCCGGGCAGCAGGGTCGTGGCTGCTCCACGGGACTCGGGGCCTCTCACCTAGACACACGGTGCCGGACGGCCCCAGCCGGCTGCCGGGGGCGCATTCACAGGCATAGGAACCGGCCAGGTTCCGGCACAGACCATTTACACACGGGTTGGACAGGCACTCATTGATGTCTGCAAGGACAGTCCCCCACCGGGTTCTGAGCTCTGGGAGGGGAAGCCCCGGCTGGCCAGGACCCCCGTCTCCTCAGGGGCTGCCAGGGTCCAGTGACATAGGATGCACCCAGGTACACGCGTGGCCACACATGTACTTGGAGGAGGCACACGCACGCAGGCAGGGTGCACAGGAACGGAAACGCACAGGCACGCACGCCCAAGTGCTTGCACCGAATCGTGCTGTGCGCTCAGACAAGCACGGTGACACGCGGGGTCCCAGGAGCACGCACATGTCACCGTGGAGGGACAGACAGGATGGGAACAGTGGCCCTCAAGGGAGTCACCGCACAAGAGAGGACGCGACTGAGGGGGCAGGAGGAAAGCCCAGGGAGGAGAGGCCTGGATGTGGCCGGGGAGCGGGTAGCAGGCAGCTGATGGGACAGGGTGGGGGACAGAAGTCGCTCCGGAGTAGGGCGAGCAGGGCTGCTGGGGGGAGGGAGAGAGGACAGAAGGCCCAGGGAGAGGTGGGGTCATGCAGAGGGGGCACGGCCACACGACTGCTGGGGAATAAGGACATCGATACGAAGTGTGCACATGCTTGAACATGCGTGTGAGCATGTGTGTGCGCGCACAAGAGCGTGTGTGTGAACACACATCTAAGTGTGTGAAAGCATAAGGATGTGGGCACACGCATCTGAGAGCGTGCACCTGAGTGTGTGTAACTACATGGGCACGTCTGTGAGTGTGAACACGGGTGTGTGTGTCCTGAGTGAGTACCAATCTGCGTAACTGAGTGACTGCGCACACACACGTGTGACTGCACGCACAAGTGTGTGCCTCTCAGGGTGTGACTGTGTGTGGCTGAGTTCAAGTGTGTAAAACGTGAGAAGGAGTGTGTGCATGGGGGTACGCGTGTGTTTGAGGGCACGCACCCATGAGTGTGTATAACTGTGTGAGACCGAGTCTTGAATATACTGGTCTTCGAGTTATGTGAGTGCGAATGTGTGTGTAACGAGCATACGTGCGTCTTTCAGCATGTCTGTGTGCACGCACCACACGCAGCACGTGCAAGTGCCTGAGCATGTATGCCTGTGTGTACACGCCACATGCAATGTGTAAGTGTGTGCGTGTGCCATGCAGTGTGTGTGCCCGAGTGCGTGCATGTAGGCACACGCAGCATGCAGAAGTGTCTGAGAGTGTGTGCGTGCACACAGCACATGCAGCACGCGCCTGGGCGTGTCCGTGTGCACACACAGCATGCACGAGCGTCTGACAGTGTGTGTGCGTGTGTACACGGCGCACGCAGCACGCGTAAGTGTTCGAGCGCGTGTGCGTCTGTGTGCGTGCACGCTGCACGCAGTGTGACCGGAGGCTGTACCTTCACAGGTCTCCGTGTCCTGCCGGAAGCTGAAGCCCTGGGGGCAGGAGCAGCTGTAGCTGCCAGGGCTGTTCCGGCACCGCCCGTTGTCACACAGGAGGCTGTTGCGCGCGCACTCATCCACGTCTAGGGGCGGGGGGGGGGGCGGGAGGGCGCGGTGAGGGCGTCTGCGGAGAGGGGAGGCCCGCGCACCCGCCCACCGCCCACTGCGCACGCTCACCCACACACTGCTTGCCGGCCGCGCCCGGCTCGTAGCCCAGGTTGCAGACGCAGCGGTAGCTTCCGCGAAGGTTCTCACACATGCCGTTGGTGCAGACGTCGGGGTTGAGGGCACACTCATTGATGTCTGCATCAGGAAGACGACAGAGCGGCTGCTCGGGCTCCTAGGAGCCTCCAAGAAGCCAGGTCCCCCGCGGAGGCCCGAGCTTCAGCCCAGACCCCGCCTCATTTCCCTCTAAACCAGCGTTTCTCGGCGCGGTGGCCCTTCGGGGCCGTTCTTGGCTGTGGGGCCGTCCTGGGCACTGTAGGACGCTGAACAGCGTCCCTGGCCTCCGCCCACGAAACGCCAAAGGCACCCTTCCCAATATTTCTGCCAACAGTGCCAAAAGCTCCTGGGGGCAGAGCCGTCCTCAGTCTGGCGCCCCTGGAGCAAATCTTGTACCGCGGCAACACGATCACAACAAAGGCAGTCATACTTGCTACCGTCGCGGAGGGCTTACCATTTTGTGCATATTAACTCGACTGACCCTCACAACAGCCCCGAAACAGGCCCTATTATTGTGCCCACTTCACAGACAAGGAAACTGAAGCACAGACAGGGTAAGTAACCTGCCCCAGGTTATTCAGCCTGTAAACAGTAGGGCTGGGATTCGAACCCAGGCATCTGGCTCCAGAGCCAGTGCCTTTAACTGGATGAGCGGGTGGTGGTCCAGATGTCTGTCCTCCCCCAATGGCCCAGAGGTCAAGGGAAAATCAACTGTATCCTAAGTCCTTTGGTTACCACTCAGGCAGAAAGGCTGTTTCTGTGTGTGTGTGTGTGTGTGTGTGTGTGTGTGTGTGTGTATTCAGCAAACCAACGAGAAGACACACACATGGGCAATTTCCTTTGCTTTCAGGTTTCACCTATACAGATAAGGCCCCTTGGGCTGAGACCTGCTGTGGCCACGGGAGATCAGCCAGGGATCCCAGGGTAGGGACTGTCGGTCATGGGGGGAATGACAAGAATCAGGGAGGTTGGAGAGCGACTGGAGCAAAAAAATCACAGCTCAGGAGGGAAAGGAGGTGTGGGAGAAAGCACAGCTTTGCACACCCACCATCTCTAGCTCCGTGGGTTGAGTCGCGTCTTCCCCAAATTCATACGTGAAAATCCTAAACCCCCAGGACCTCATCATTGGACCTTATGGCAAAACGGGGTCTTTGCAGAAGTGATCCAGGTAAAACAAGGTCGTTAGGGTGGACCCCCCATCCATTCCAGGATGATTGCATACCCATAAAAGGGGGAAATTCGGACACAGACACGCAGGGAGGACCCCACGTAGAGACAGAGGCAGAAATTGGGGCTCCTTCCAAAACGCCAGTGACCACCGGCAGCTGGGAATACAAGCAAGGAACAGGTTCTCCCAACCCTATCTACACGTTGATCTCAGACTTTGAGGCTCCATAGCTCTGGAGAAATAAATTTCTGTGCTTGAAGCCCCCCGCCCTCCCCCAGCCCGTGGTGCCGGGCTACGACAGCCTCCGCAAACTGACACGGTGCCCAGCCAGCACCCCGCCCCCCTGCCCTCTCCCGACACCCGCTGCCACTCACCTCTACCATCCGTGGTGATGCCCAGACCGCTGCCGCACAGAACCTGAAACTCAGCTGGGGTGGCAGAGATAGGGGGAGAGGGGGCGGTCATCGCTGCACCCAAGACACTCCCAAGGACGTGACCCCTTGGTGTGGAGCAAGAGTCTGGGACCCGATTGCCTCCCCCAACGGAGACAGCAACTTCCTGCGGTGTCTTCTTGGGGAGAGTCACCAGCAGAGAGATGCCCCCCCCACAGCCCATAGGAACCAATACACCTGTCCCCGCCCACCTCCAGGATGATGAACTAGAAGGTCTACGGGGACACAAAGGCAGGCTGGGCCAGGCAGCAGGACACTCACCGGAGTTCTTGGCAGGGCAGAGCTCGCAGGGCTCCCCGAATCCGTGGTCTGGGCTAGCACAGCAGCACTCAGATTTGGTGACCGCCCCGGGGAAGGGGCGTGTGCAGGAGCCCCGCTCCAGGGCCCCGTAGCAGGTGCTGCGCACGTGGGTGTCCACGCACACGCGGCCGACCGCACCCACCGCCAGCCCCCCCAAGCAGTGGCAGCGGAAGGAGCCCTCAGTGTTGGTGCAGCGGCCGTTCATGCAGATGCCCGGAGTCTGGCACTCGTCGATGTCTGGGGGGGGGGGGGCGCACGGGGAGTCTCTGCAACGGGTCCCAGCGGGCCCCACCGCACCCCACCCCTGCCCAGCCCGTCTGTCCGGCCACTGGGCCTCACCCACACAGTCGCGGCCACCAGGCGCCAGTAGGAAGCCGGATTTGCAGAGACACGTGAAGCTGCCGTCGTCATTGAGGCACACTCCGTTGGTGCACATGGTGGTGGTGGCACATTCGTTGTGATCTAGGGACACCGGAGAGGCTGGAGCCCCGCCCCGGCCCCTGGCTCTGCCGGCCCTGCTCACAGACCGGCCCCCCCTCTCACTTCTCCTCTGCACAGCAGAGTGAGGGCTGAGCCCCCAGGACCCCACCCAGGGGCTGGGAGCCCCACCAGGCAACTGGCTCTGTCCGCCTGGCTGTCAGTCTGTCTGCTGGAACGCGAGCGCTCCTGGGCCACGCTCGGGTGGGGGCAGGGGGGTCTTTGGCTCCACCTGCATTCTTCCTCCTGGCACAGGTCGGTGCTCCATAAATATTTGTTCAAAGGCAAAGAGTGGTGGCTGCACCAGCCTGTACGAAACGCCACCAAATCGTCCCTTTAAAAATGGTCAAAATGGTTTGAGGCTATGTATGTTTTGCTGCAATTTTTGTCTTTAATAAAGGAGGTGGTGGTGTGAATCTCACCTCAGTTCAAACAAAGAAAAGGGGAGAACAGGGGCACCTGGGTGGCTCGGTTGGTTGAGCGACTGACTTCATCTCAGGTCATGACCTCGCGGTTCGTGGGTTTGAGCCCTGCGTCCGGCTCTGGGCTGTCAGCTCGGGGGCCCACTCTAGATCCTCTGTCCTCTCCTCCCTCTGCCCCTCCCCCACTCGCACTCTCTCTCTCAAAGATAAACGTTAAAAGAATTTTTGAAAAAAGAAAAGAAAAGGGGTGGGGTGCCTGGGTGGCTCAGTCGGTTGAGAGCCCGACTTCGGCTCAGGTCGCGATCTCGCGGTCCGTGAGTTCGAGCCCCGCGTCAGGCTCTGTGCTGACAGCTCAGAGCCCAGAGCCTGCTTCGGATTCTGTGTCCTCCTCTCTCTTTCTCCGCCCCACCCCTGCTTGTGCTCTGTCTCTCTCTGTCTTTCAAAAATGAATAAACACTAAAAAAAGTGGGGGGGGGGGACAGTTGACAAGAACTTGGTCTCACTGTAAGGAAGTGGTAGGTGCAGAAATGAGTATCAAAGTATCCGTTCTGAGCAAAAAGGACTACGTCAAAAAAGCAGAAAGGTGGGAATGCGAGCTGGTGCAGCCACTCTGGAAAACTGTACCGAGGTTCCTCAAAAAACTAAAAATAGAACCACCCTACGACCCAGCAATTGCACTACCAGGTATTTATCCACGGGATACAGGTGGGCTGTTTCGAAGGGACACATGCACCCCATGTTTATAGCAGCATTATCAACAATAGCCAAAGCATGGAAAGAGCCCAAATGTCCATTGCTGGATGAATGGATAAAGAAGATGTGGTCTGTATATACAATGGAGTATTACTCGGCAATCAAAAAGAATGCAGTCTTGCCATTTGCAACTACCTGGATGGAACTGGAGGGGATTATGCGAAGCAAAATTAGTCAGAGAAAGACAAAAATCATATGACTTCACTCACATGAGAACTTTAAGACACAAAACAGATGAACATAAGGGAAGGGAAACAAAAATAACATAGAAACAGGGAGGGGGGCAAAACAGAAGAGACTCAGGAAGGGAAACAAAAATAACATAAAAACAGGGAGGGGGACAAAACAGAAGAGGCTCAGGAAGGGAGACAAAAATAACATAAAAACAGGGAGGGGGACAAAACAGAAGAGACTCATAAATATGGAGAACAAACTGAGGGTTACTGGAGGGGGTGGGGGAGGGGACATGGGCTAAATGGGTCAGGGGCACTAAGGAATCCACTCCTGAAATCACTGTTGCACTATATGCTAACTAACTTGGATGTACATTTAAAAAAATTAAACATAAAATTAAAAAAAAAGAAAGGAACGAGTGAATGAATGAATGAGGGATGCACACAACAATCTGCGTGGGAATGTCAATCGCAGTATACCCATAATTGGGAAAAGTGGAAACAGCCCCAACGTCCACCAGCTGAGGGGTGAAGAAACAAGATGGCGCTCACACATGCTCCCCGAACCCCATGGTCCTGATCCCACGCTCTCAGCCAGACTGCGACAGGACAGGACAGGACAGGACCGGGGTCGGACAGTCCCTGCTGGGATTCGGGGAGCGAACGCAGGAGGGAGGGAAGGAAGGAGTCAGTTAGTTGGCTGAGGGCTTCCCAGGGGTGGTGGCGGCACCAGGCTGGCCGCTCGCTCTGAGAAGTGTGGGTGATGGGTTGCAAGGGCTGGGGGGGGGGGGGCACGGACATGTGGCAGGCCACCCCCGAGGCACTGGCAGGTGCGGCACGAGGGTGGTGCAGGACCACCCCGAGGACCCAGGTGGACTTTGGAATGGCCCCAGGCCAGCCAGCCTGGTGGCTGTGGCCGGGGAGGGCCCCCGCGGCGACTCGAGGGGCGGCAGGGGCCGCGGCGCAAGAAGGATCTCGAGCAGGCTGGCTGGGTTCAGGAGTGGGAGCGGGGGCTCTCTCTGCCTTAGGGACGGAGGTGGGTGGTCTACAGAGGAGACCGGCAAGGTGGGCCCCACCGGCAGCCACCGGGGCCCCCAAGCCCCCTACCCACCTGCCCACCCCCGACTCACCCACACAGTTCTTGCCCCCCGGGCCGAGCTCGAAGCCCGCGTTGCAGGCACACCGGAAGCTGCCATCTGTGTTGACGCAGCGGCCGCGGTGGCACAGGTTGCTGCCCACAAGGCACTCGTCCACGTCTGGGTGGGGGTGGGGACGCGGGGGAGGTGGCAGGCGGTCAGACTCGGGCGCAGGCCACCGAAGCAGGCTCCCCGCCGGCAGGGCAACCCCAGCGCCCCCGCTCTCCGACCGACGGCCGTACCCACGCACGCCTGCTTGGCCACCGCCGCCTGGAAGCCCTCGTGGCACCGGCAGCGGTAGGAGCCGGGGGTGTTGACGCAGTCTCCGTGGTGACAGGGGCTGCTGGCGCATTCGTCCACGTCTGTGGGCAGAGGACCCTGAGCCCCCGCCCGGCGGGGTGCACCCCCCCCCAACCCGGCCGCCGCTCACCGATGCACTCCCCGCGAACGTCCTGTGCGTAGCCCACGTTGCACTCGCAGCGGTAGCTTGAAGGGGTGGGCAGGCAGCGGCCATTGAGACACAGATTGGTGAAATGCCGGCAGATGTCGATGGTCTGGTTCAGGGTGGCTGTGCCTGAGGGCGGGGACAGCAGGCGCACCTGAGTCTAGGCCGGGCCTCTGGGTGTGGACGCCCACGCGGAGGCTGGAACCCCGCCCACTTCAGCCTGGAGTCGCGCCCTAGCCGCAGACCCCCCACACCGGCTGACACCCCACTGTGGGCCCAGACCCTCACCATGGAGTGAGACCTGCCCCCCACCCCCCGCACCCGGTGCCAGACCCCTACCCAAGGCCTGAACCCTGACTTTGAGGCCCAGATCCCACATCTACCCGCACCCCCAGACCGCTGTCCGTATTTTCATTTCTACTGCCCAGGCCAGGACGCCCACTCCAAAGCCCTGACCCTCCCCCTGAGGCCTGGACCCCCTCCCCTAGGTCTTGGATGCCTCTTCCCAAGCCCCAGGCCTCACCAATATGGGCGTTGCCAAGGCCCAGGCCGGGAACGCCACGCCCATTGGAGCCATGGGGGCTGTGCCACGCAGGCCCAAGGCCAGGACCCATGCCGTTGGATCCAAAGCCAGGGAGACCAGGGAAGGGGCCGGGATAGGAGGGCAGCAGCGGGAGCCCCTGCACGCACAGTCGCTGGAACTCATCTGCAAGGAAGCAGAGTTTGAGGCCAGGCCTTCAGTCGTGCCCCAGGGGCCGCAGTCTTCAGGCAGGAGCTCTGGGGGGGCAGAGGAAGGAGGGGGGGCAACCCCAGGCCACTCACCAGAGCCCCTCGGAGGACATGGCTCTGGGGCTGGGCCGGGAGCCCAGCACCTGCCCCTGTCACAGCAACACTGCCTCTGAGTGTAACGGCCAGCAAGGTCTCCGGCACATCGGCCTACAATCAGCACCGAGAAGCAGGTGCCAGCCCGGTGGTCTGCAACGGGGATGGGAAGGATCTGTTACCAGCCCTGGGTTCAAATCCCAGCTCCACCAACACTGCAGAACCTGCAGAACAGGTTTCCTTGCCGCTCTGTGCCTCAGTTTCCCCATCCATCGAATGGGGGTGCTCAGACCATCCACCTCACCTCAGAAGAAAGTCGCCGGGATGGAAAAGTGGAGGGGGCCCTGTGGGGCACATGGCCGATTGTCATTGAATGAGAATCTTATTACCAAGATTTCCAAATGATCCCAGAGAGATAGACTTAGGCTCATTCCAAGTAAAAGCATTCTGATGCCTACCGCTGGCGTTGGTAGTAAGCTCCCTGTCCCTGCGGGCATTCAACCACACCGAGGACGACCCTTTGGTTTTGGGGGGCTGCCCGGGTTGGGAGGTCAGGCTGAATGCTCAAGCGAGGACGCCAGGATCTGTGGCCGTGTGCCCTCACCGGCCAGCCCTGGGAATCTGGGGAAACCTAAGAGGCTGTGAATTTGAGAAGAGGCCCAAGGAGCAGACTGCTGGATTCATGACCATGGACTGCAGCCCCAGGGGGACTGAACCAGAGGCTCCCCAGACACGAGAACCACGGACACTCTTCCACATCCCACTCTGTTCTTGGGCTGACAGCTTTATGCAGTGATCAGATTTCTCAGGCCCAAAGAGTATTTTTGGCTTAAAAGCGCACAAATCCTGGCCAGTGGCCCACAGTGAAACTTCTCCCACCAGCAGGGAGGGCCCCGGACAGCAGCCCCTGTCCTGCCCCGCCCAGGGCTGAGAAAACAAGCAAACATTTCTACCTCCCCAGCTGGACCCCCAGGTGCACGTGTGACAGCTGGGGTACCATCCCAGCCCTTGAAAGGTGGGTTGAGGGGGACAAGGCCTGCCCAGAGGAGGAGAGGTCAACAGACTCATTCAAGGTCACACAGCCCCTAAAGAGGGAGGAGGGATGGGAACGCAGATACCCAAACCCCAGGGGATCTGACCAAGCAGCCTCCTCTCAAGTAGGGAAGACAGAGACAGAATGTGAGGATTTTAACAAAAACGATGCTGCTTCTGCTCACAGAGCACCCACGGTGATCGGGCCCAGCCAAGCACCCCATCTACACCGCTCTCTCGTCTTTATGAATGTGTATCGCGTGCCCACCACATCCAGCTCCGGGCAAATCACTCCAAAATTGTATTTAATCCTCCATGACTCCAAGAGGTAGGTATCGCCACCATCCCCATTTCACAGATAAGGAAGCTGAGGCACAGAGAGGTTAAGACACTTGCCTGAGATCACAGAGTTTGTGAGCAGCTCAGGTAGCAGTTGGCACCCAGGACATTGGCTCAAATCTAGGCTCTACTGTTTAGTGGCTGGGAGAGACCCTCTTTTTCCACCCTTTATTCCAGGGGACTTGCCCAGAGGTGTCGTCTACGCTGGCCATGACGGCCCACAGAGGTGAAGGCATAGAAGGTCTGGCGTTGGCCACAGCACGCTGGCAGAACTCCAAACACAATACTCCCAACCCTGCCTGGTAGAGGCCCAGCCAGAGGGGCCCTGGTGATGCTGGGGAACTGCCAAGCCCCTTCGCTCCTCCCCAAACCAGGGCTCTGCCCATCCCCCGCCACAAGTGGCCATATTCCTGGCCAACCTCATTAACCACCGGCAATGTCTAAAGTCTAATGACCAGCTCAGCAGGACAGCAGGACAGGGAGTGAGAGCCCAAAGGTCCCCCGCCTCCCAGGAGGGGGTCCAGGGTGGGGGTGGGGGGCTTACAGGAGTGTGAGCCTCGGTAGGAGGCATGGCACAGAGGACCTCATCCTGGCTGGGGGGTGGGGGGGGGAGGTCTGGGGAGCTGGGTATGGCCATATATTCTGGACTTACTGAGTTGGCTCAAGCAAACCTCCCCCTCTGGGTCTGTTTCCCTCTCTCAGACACAGGGTGTGGGGGAAGATGGGGAACTCTTTGAAGTCTCTGGGAAGTCTCTTTAGAAGACAAAGCAATGGGAAGAAGGGCACAGAGACCGAGGCCAGAGGGTCAGGAGGCATAGAGACAGGGAGCCAGAGAGGCAACAAGGGTGGCCAGTGAGCCAGAAGGGCACGGGGTGGGCGTCCGAGGGGCAGAGGGGCGGGGCAAGGGGCGGGGCGGCGGGAGAGGGGCGGGGTGGAAGTGAGGGGCTTAAAGACTGGGGTCCAGAGAGCACAAGGGCTAATGGGTAGGGAGCCAGGAAGTCAGAGGGGAGGGAACCCTGTTCCAGAAACGACAGAAGGACATAAAGACCCGAGGGCTAGAGGAGCCCAAGGGCCGAAGGGTTGCAAATATATTTGAGCACGGGGCCTGTCTCCTAACCGCCCCCTGTCCCTCCAGCACCCCCCAGGCCCCAGCTCACCCAGGCAGCGGGAGCCATCCAGGCTGCTGGCAAACCCACGGGGACAGGTGCACACAAAACTGCCAGCTGTGTTGGTGCAGCCGCCCCCGGAGCAGAGGCCCAGCACGCTGATACACTCATCCACATCTGTGTAGACGGATGCCTCGTCAGAAGCGGGTCTGCCACCAGCTGTACCCCTCCTCTTCCTCCTCCTTGCAGGGGAGCCTGAGCTGCCCGGACCCAGAGGAGGCCCCTAGTCGTCACCCTCCCCATCACCCACCTTCACACTTGGCACTGTTCTCACTGAGCCGGTGTCCAGTGGGGCAGCGGCACTCGAAGGAACCCACGGTATTGATGCAGCTGCCCCCCTGGCACAGGCCCGGGACGGACTGACACTCATCCACATCTGCAAGGGAATGAGAGGCCCTTCAGAGGGAAGAACCAAGGCTGCAAGGGATCCCATTCAGCCCTGGCCCCCAGGACCGTCCTCCCTACTCGCTGACTCCCTTACCTTGACAGGCCCCCGTGTGGATATTGGGGATGAAGCCTCGGCGACAGGGGTGAGGCTGTGCAGGACAGAGCTCACAAGGGACACCCCAGGCCTGGCCCACGGTGGCACAGCAGAGTGCTTTGGTGCACACGAGGCCGATCAGCTGGTGCCGGCACCCCTCAGGGCCCACTTGACCGAAGCAGGGCCCCGTCCGATAGTCTGTGAGACAGGGTAGCTGGCTACTTCAGCTGCCCCTGCCCCAGAACTTCTCATCCCTGCAGCCCCAGCTCGGGCCCTTACCTCTCTTACTCGGACCACTGCTGTGGCCTCCTTTACCAATACAGCAAGCAGCCTTTACTCATGCTGTACCCCAGCCCTATCAGACGAACTCCCATTCACCCTTCAAAACACTTTCTCCCCAAAGCATTCCCCAACCAACCTCCAAAAGAGAGGCCAGGACCTTCAAGTCCACAAAGAGCAGAGCATGTCAGAGAAGCCGACCACTCCCCCTGGCCCACCCTCCCTTCAGGCCTGGGCAGAGACCATAGATACCCAGCAGGACAGCCTGTCTCATCCCTGAGTGCAGGCCAGGCCCTGCCAGATCTCCCAGACTTGAGGAGGGACCCAGCACAACACCACACCCCTGACCCCTGAGCCCGGCCAAAGGTGGTCTCTCGAGTGCCCCCACCTCTGTACACGGGCTCAGATGTGGGCTTCCTGGTTCCATCCTCCAGATGGTTCCAATCAAGGGGCTGGCGACAGACCAAGGGAAGCCCCTCCCAGAAGGGGAAGGCAAAGCCGGGCCCCCTAGACCCGTATGGAGGAGGAGACACGCAGAAACCAGCAATGGTCCCGACTCCACTAAGCCCAAACAGTTCCAGAATCTCACCTAATTCACCCAGAACTCTGGAATCCCCCTGGTTCCTGCCTCTCTCTGGGGCCCTCACCAGCCACCACCCACTCAGGCCTCCCTCTCTCACCCGCCCCACCGACCCTCCTCTCCCTCAGCCACACCACGCTGTTCCCCTTCCCCATCGGTCAGCCCGAATTCCAGTTCCCAAAAGCACCCGGCTCGCACCGAGGTGACCCTCCCAGTCCCTCCAGCCTCTGACTCATAGCTACACCGTCCCCACCCCGGCTTTGGCCACAGATGGGTCTTTTCCTCGAGCAGCACCTCCCAACACTGGGGTCCGCCCACCTCCGCCGGCCTGGGCTCCTGGGCCACACACGCGGGGCAGCCTCGTGGCTCCTGCAGCCGAAACTTCACCAGCCCGGCGTCCCCACCGCTGCCCACTCCTGCTGGCTTTCTCCTTCTCGGCTTCCCCTGGGCTCCGTGCTTTCTGCGCACCCTGAGTCACCCTCGCTTGTCTTCCGCCAGAACCTCAACCATCCGCTCAGCTTCGGGCCCACAGACGGGGCAGCCCCGGGCCCGGCCGTCCAGCTATTTCCACCTGCCCCGCATTCAACTTTTCACAAAACACCATTGCCTCCCAACAGATGACCCCCGCCCCACCTCAGCTGTGGGAGTATTTTGACAATGGGGGGGGGGTGCATTAAAGGGAGGCTTGTCCATCTCATGAACTCTGACGCATCTCTTCTTCCAGGAAGCCCTCCCTGATGCCCTTCCCTGGAGCAGCAGTTTCTCTGCCCTTCACAGCACTGGGGACACTAGAAAGGAGGCCAGCTGGAGCCTCCCAGGGCCTGGCTACATCTCAGGGGCTGCCGGGAAGCCCCCTGCCATCCCCCAAGGCCCCTACCCCACGCCCAGCTTGGTACCTCTCTCACACCGCGGCCCCATGAAGCCATATGCACAGGCGCAGCGGTTCGGCCCTATGCAGCGGCCCCCGTTGTGGCAACCACGGTCACAGACGGCTGTGGAGGAAGAGAGGAGGGTGGCCTGAGGTCCCCTCGCAGCAGAGGGAGCTGGGGCCCCGAAAAGCCCATTTTCACCCAGGAATCCCCACCGTGTGGCCCAGACCCAATGAGAAGACTGTGACGATGGGTACGTATGTCCCTCCCTTCCCTGGTCCCAGAAGAGTGGCCCGCGGGTGGTGGGGGGGGGGCAGCTGACAGCAGAGACCCGCCCTCTGGGCCCCCGGGCCCAGGTGTTCACGGGAGATACTCACGCTGCCCACACACCGTGCCCGTGTAGCCCCTCTGGCACAGACAGGACTCCCCTCGGCAGCTGCCCCCATTCATGCAACTGACGCTGCACCCTAAGGACGGGAGGAGGGACACGCGGCAGAGTGGTGACAAACCCTCGAGATGCACGAGATCGGTGGCAAGACAAGGCTGGCCCGGCCCGGCTCTGGTCGGTCCTCCGGCAAAACCAGCCTGGGCCCCCAGTGGCATCCGGGAGCCTCCCACCTTCTCCTCCTGCCCCCGGGGGGCCATCTCCCTGCTCACCTCGGCTTCCCCCGCAGCTGGGGGCCAGCTTCCCATCAGCACAGGTGCACAGGTTGGGCCGGGAGCAGAAGCCGTCACCACAGGCGTGCCTACAGACGGCTGGCATGGGCAGAGCAGGTGACAGTCAGTCAGGGCTGGGACCCGAATCCTGTGCCGCCCCCACCCCGCCAGTGCCCAGGCAAGGCTCTGGGTTTCTGTGGGAGCCACGAGGAGAGGGGCTCTTTGGGCCAGAAGGGCTGAGCACCGAGGACAGAAGCCAGAGACGCTGGGTCGGTGACTGTGGTGTGGAGGTGGAGGGCTCTCCTGGGAGTGGAGTCAGATTCTAGAACCCGGGGGGTGGGGGGTACAGACTGGCAGAGATAGAGACAGATGGGGGGGAGACAATGGGAGGGAGACAGACAGCCAGGGACAGAGACAAGGAGGCAGTGAGGCAAAGGAAATGAACATAGCAGGGTGGCCTGGGAGCCTGAAGACAGGCCAGGGCCAATCCTGTGGTTCAGCCTGACGCTCCTGGTCAAGTCAGCTGGCAAACAGGGTTGGACTTGCCAGGGGGTTAGAGAGCTGCCCTGGTGTCCCGCCCCCTGCGTCCCCCTCCCCCCGCCCCACCTCCAGAGGGCAATGGCACTCACGAACGACACACTGGTTCCCGCCTGGCAATGTCCTCCAGCCGGGACAGCAGTAGGCGTGGAAGCGGGAGCCACACACGTTCGGCCTTTGGGAGAGCGCGGCACAGCGGGTGAGCCCCTGCCCTGCAGGACATCCCCTGGGCCTCCTTCCCCCCACCCAGCAGGACAGCCCAGCCCAGCCCACACCCCAGGGGCCTGTCAGCATGCCGGGAGCCACGCACCCCTGCAAGATGCCCGGGCTGCCACGCCTCCGCACACGTCCGGGACCTGCAGGCTCCAAGGCCCTGTCCCATCGGCCGTGGACACCCACCATGCACAGCAGGGCCGTCCAGGCCAGCAGGAGCAGAGCCAGGGGCCCCCAGGCCATGGTGAAAGCCCCAGCCCTTCTCCTTGCTGAGCACAGGCCTTTCAGAACCATCGTGCGTCCCTCAGAGGCTGCAGAGGGGAAGCAGAGTCAACGGCAGCAGAAGCCACAGAGTACCCAGGGGAACCAGGAGGCTGGGACGGCTGGATGGCAGGGTGGGGGGACGGGGAACAGGTACTAGAGCCCAGGGAGGCATCCAGCCCTGACCCAAAACCAGGTGAACAGTCAGGGCAGGCTTCTTGGAGGAGGTGTGATGTCTCAGAGTTAGCTGAGAGAAGAGTGCTGGGAGCAGAGTGCGCAGTGAGAGCACAGGCGGGAGGAGTGTGGAGTGGAACTTCAACTTGCCGTCCAGGGCGATGGACAAGCCCTGAAGGGCGTGAAGCGGGAGGAACAAAGGCAGAATGGGTGTTTGGTGGGGTGTGGAAGGGCTTGCAGGGGCCTGGGAGGAAGCGTGCAGGTGAGGAGGCTGGGGCAGGGGTCCAGAGAGGGGAGGGGACAGAATTCCAGGACTAATGAGGAGATGAGTCACCAGGAGTTGGAAGCTGGTTCCAAAGGAGGCAGGAGGCATTGAGGACACTCCCGGAATCCTGGCTGGGAGGGCTGACGGGAGGGGACCCGAAAGCAGGGGGGACAGGTGGCGGATGCCCATTAGGGTGGTGCACTCCCTCCACCCAGCAGGGAAGGGATAGCTGTTGTGCCCAATGCACAGACGAGCAAATCAAGGCCATCACACAGTGATGGGGCTGGGGGTGGGTGAGTGCTGAAGCCCAGGCAGAGGCGGGGAGAGGGAGAGGATGGGTGCGCCCCCCCCTCTGAGGAGGTGGCCGGCTCTCTCCAGAACCTGGAAGGGCAGGAGGCTAGAGACGGAGGTGAAGATGACCAGGTGCGGGTTAGGAGGAAGGAAGCTGAATACTTGGAGGACAGCAGACAGACCAAGTGGCCTTCTGGGGGACCCTTTCAGCTCCTACTTTCCAGACCAGAGAGAAGAACTGGTCCTGGGTAGGGACCGTGCAGGAAGTCTGCTGTGTGCCCTTGGGCCGGTGGCTGCCCCTCTCTGGGCCTTGGGTGACAAGAGAGCCTGACCAGGTGGTCCCCAGGTCCTCGGGGAAGGGAGAGACCCTTGTCAACCGTGGCGAGAGTCGGGAAGCCTCAGCCTGGCTGGGGAGGGGCACCCCTTTCTCGCCTCCAAGCTGTCCCACTTCAATCCGCGCGGGGAGGACGCCTTCTCCAGGCAGCCTCGGGGCGCACGCCGCCTCGCTCCCCGCCCCCTCTGCCCCCAGGCTGGGGGGGGGGGTGGGGTGGGGTAGAGACTCTGACCAGTCCTGACCCCTGACCCGGCATCCTCCTCCCCCCCTAGCCCTCCCCGCCCTCCGCCCTCCGCCCTCCGCGCCCCGCGTCCCGGAGGTGCTCGAATGAATGAGCGGGGAAGGCGCGCACGGCGCCGGGCGGGAAGCGAGCGGTCCGGGGCTCCGCGGACGAGGAGGGGGACCCGCCGGCCGCGCTCTCCACCCGGCAGGGCCGAGGACCGAGGGCCCCCGGGCCGCGACCGCGCTCGGCTCCGCCCTCACCTGCGGGCCGCGGCCCTCCCGCCGCCCGGCGCCCCCGTCCCGCGCGGAGAGGGGAGCGGGTGGGCCCGGGGCTGCGGCCGCGAACAAAGGAATCCCCTCCCCCTCCCAGGCCCCGGCCTCCCCCGCCCCCCGCCGTCCCCGCGGGCGCCCCGGCGGGCCCCGCGCGACTCCGACCTGCGAGCCGGCGCGCGTGGAGGCAGGCACGGCGAGCGGACGCGGGGCTCCGCGCTGGAGGGCCGGCTCGCGCGGCGCCGGGGGCCCGGGGCGGGAAGGCGAACCGGGAGGCCGACCCCGGCGGGTTCCCGGCCCGGGGGCGCCCGGGGGGGGGGGGGGGGGGGAGGGCGGGGGGAGTTGGGGACGGGAGGAGTCGGGGGAGGGCGCGTTTGCACCTCGAAGCTCCCGAGGCGGGGGCCGGGGGCTCGGATCCGGGCTGGGGGGAGGGGCTGGAGCTGGGGGGAGGGCCTGGGGCTGCGGGGGGGGGGGGGGGGGGATGGGGGGGGGGGGGTCAGGGCGCTGGAGGGGGGTGGGGGGGTGGGGCTGCAGGAACCGCGTGTTCGGATAGGAATTGATCTGGAGGTAGCCCTGAGGCGGGGCTCCGATTTGGGGCGGCCGGGAAGCCAGCCAGGGCCGGGAGGTCCCGGGACTCACCTAGGAGGCCGCCCTTCATCGTCCCAAGCCACCTCCCCTTCCCTCGGGCGGGCAAGGAGAATTCCAAGGGTGACGTTGGAAACTCACCTGGCCGCGCCTGGAGCCTGGATTCTTAACCAAGATCCGGAGGCCCCTAAATGTAGGCAAACCATTGGGCAAAGGTGCCCTTCCTGAGAAGGCCCCCGGTTTTCACCTGATTCTCCAAATGAAGAGTTTAAGAATCCAACAGGTCTAGACTTTCTGGGCCTCAGTTTCTCTACCTGTCAAAGGGGCCCAGACTTCAGAATTTTGGCTGCCTGTTTGGGCTGTACATTCCCGGTGAAAATTTGTAAGTTCCACCCACCACTTTTCCAGCTTTGAGAACAGAGACCACCGCTGCCCCTCAAGGTGGGGATCAAGTCAGGGCAGTTGGGTGGAGCTGAAACTGTTAATGCCGCTCAGCAAACTCCTATGCATCTGGCAGAGCCCGGTTCTAAAAGCCCCTCCCTACTCCCATATTGTTAGCTTACCCTATTACATCCCCAAAGCTGATTGCGCTGATCGTGTCTCCATCACGGCACTTCCAGAATGTTATAAATAAATAGTAAAAGTAATTTGAGCTCATGTTTAATGGATGCTGACATGCCAGGCTTGGTGTTAAGCGTGTGGTACACATTATCTCGTTCAGTAACTAAAAACCCTATGAGGGAGATACTCATAATCTCGCAGTGTGGGTCCGGGGAGGCAGACCTAGACGCCAACATTCCTGGGCAGGAGAGAGGGACCCCCAGGATAGGGATGGGGAGGAAAGGGGCATTCTGTTTGAGGATGGGAGGCTTGGGGCTCAGTAGAAAGGGGCAGATCAGAAAAGGGGAAGAAACAGCTTAGGTAAAGGCCTGGAGACAGGAGAGCGTGGCGAACGCAGGAATTGAATGAGGCTGGAGCTTTGGGGGAGCAGAGAAAGGGAAAGAGGGAATCTGGCCGGGTAAGCACAGGAGCCCTCAGGGGGCTCCCCCTGGACACGGTGGGCTTCCATGGTGAGACTCGCCCCAGAGTTGCACTGTGGGGGTTAGAACTGGGCTGGGGGAGGGGGGGGGGCATGAGACAGAGGGAAACCTCAGGGACAAGGTTCAGGACATCCTGGCAGAGGGAATGGGGTCCCCGGGGGGCGGGGCTATGGAAGGAACCCCAGGATTAACCAGAAGAGCAGCTGACGGGTGGGATTCTAGTGTGGGAGGGCCCAGAGGCTGTGGGGATGAGCCAGCTTCTGGGGACACTTCCGTCCCCTCTTCCCAGGCTCCTTTGTCAAGGTGCATCCTGGGCTGCTCTTCAGCCAACAGATGTGTCTTGCACGGACACAGGGATAGGCACGGGGTATCCCAGAAGCATCCCGGTGCCACCCCAAGACTGTCTGTCATGAGGGCAGAGCAGCCCTGGTCTCCCTGTCCAAGTTGTAGCATCACCAATACCCTATTCCAAGGCCTCCCGTCACTGTCACCCACGGCTGTCACCCTTTCATTGTTACCCATCAACGGGACACCTTGCTGTGTTCTGGTTATTTTGCTGCCTGTCACCTTCATGGTGTTCCCCTGTCATCTGTACACCTTGTTGCTGTGACATTGTGACCCATTAACGATCACACCATCACCCAGAGGGCCAGCGTCCTTACACTGCGAGCAGTAGAAGTCGCCCTCCGCAGAAAGGGCTTTTGGTCGCGCACAGACCCCCCAGGAGGCCGGAGACCCGAGCTTGGGGGTTCCACAGCCGGCAGAGTGATGCCCAAGTCGCCCACAGATCTGGTCCCACAAAGATACCTTCCATTCCCTCCTCCTCCCCAGAAAACAGCACCACCTCGGCAAAACGGAGTCCGAGGGGGCCCCAACTTCTTCCAACATCGGCATCTGCCAAAGTTGGGGGCAGGGGTGACTGGCTGGGGGAGTGTGGGGGCGTGTGTCCCCGCCTTGCTGTGAGGGAGCCAGGAAAATGGGATCTGGCATCTAGAGGTTCTGTCAGGGGATGGGTCTCGTGAGGGGCTCGTTTCCCAGACCCAGGGAAAGGTCACTGGGTCACCTGATGGCCACATAGATGACAAAGGTCCTGTATGCCGTGTTGTTCCCAACCTGTTCCCGTCACACCTTCTGACATCTTCCTGCCACCATCCATCACCATCAGAGACTGTCTTGATGTCATCCTCTCTCATCCCAGCACTGCCTCCCCACTGCCACCTGTCATTTTCACACACTGTCTCCTTATTGTCCTTTACCACCGTGTCCCAGCCTCCCTACCAACATTACACGGATCCCAGGGGCTTTCTCTTATTACGGTGTCATCTGTCGCTGTCAACCTATCTCCTCATGGTCACCTGTTGCTGTCACACTGTCTCCTCCTTGTCACCTGTCGCCGTCACGCTGCCTGTCCATCATCCCCGGTTCCTGTCAGTTGTCACCCGTCCCTGCTACGCTGAGCACCCCGCACTGTTGTCACCCTGTTGAGGTCATCCGCTCTTTCTTCCCACACGCCCCCGCCTCCCCGCCACTTTCTGTGCGGTCCCAAAGTCCCCTCCCACAGACATGACTCCCCTGTGTGTGCCCTGGGCTAGGAGACGCCCTGGTGTCCATTAGCCCAGGCCCAAGGAAGGGATGGAGACAGGGCAGACAGACAAAGAGACATGGGGGGGGGGTTGCCTGCAATCTGTGTCTTGTGGGGCGCTGTGCCCGCCTAGGCCGGGTGGCCTGAGGACAGAGCTCTCTTTGTCTGAGCACAGGAAGCAGCTGGGCGGGGAGTTTGGCCTGATGCCTGGGAATCAGGCTAGGGGGTGGTGGGTCCCCGTAAGACCCAGAGAAGGTCAGGCCCAGGCCAGGAAGGGCAGAGAGAGCAGCTGGAGCCCAAGGACTTCCCTGTCTGGTTCTCTGGGCGTGACAAGCCCCCTCCCCCCCAATTCATGGAGTACGCACTGTGTGCTGGGCCAGACCCTCCTAACAGACCCCTTAGGGGCCTTTGCTATGTATCTTCCCCATTGCACAGGTGGGAAAACTGAGTCCCAGAGTCACTGAAGAACACAGCCAGTAAAGAACACAGGCGGATTTGAACTCAGGCCATCAAAGCCCCAGACCTCAGTCTGCCGGGCAAGGGGTGTCTCTCGGATAAATATACATACATTCTTTTTTCTTTAAGAGTAAACACAACATTAGCACCTGTGTAACCATCCTTGGCTTCATTCCTCTCTGTAAAAATTTATTTTACTTGCAAACTAAAAAGTGCTTTGCAATGACTATGTTTTTTTTACTGTTTTTTTGTTTTTGTTTTTGTTTTTTGCTTTTAAATTAAGGTGAAACTCACGTAACATGAAATTAACCATATTAGGGGCACCTGGCTGGCTCGGTGGGTGGAGCGTGTGACTCTTGATCCCAGGGTTGTGGGTTCGAGCCCCGTGTTGGGTGTGGAGATGACTTTTAAAACATCTCAAAGGGGCGCCTGGGGGGCTCAGTCGGTTGGGCGTCTGACTTTGGCTCAGGTCATTATCTCACGGTTCAGGAGTTCAAGCCCCGCATCATGCTCTGTGCTGACAGCTCAGAGCCTGGAGCCTGCTTCGGATTCTGTGTCTCCCTCTCTCTCTGTCCCTCCCCCCGCTCACGCTCTGTCTCTCTCTCTCAAAAATAAATTAAACATTAAAAAGAATTTTTTTTAACTTTGAAAAAAAAAGCAAACATTTTAAAGTATGCGATTCAGTGCCATTTAGTATATTCAGACTGTTGTGCAACTAACACCTTATCTAATTCCAAGGTGTTTCTATCATCCCCAAATGAAACCTCGTACCCATCATCCCTCCCTCAGCCCTTGGCAACCAAAACTTCTTTCTGTCTCTATGGATTTGCCATTGCTGGACATTTTATATAAATAGAATCATACAGGGGAATCTGGCTGGCTCAGTCAGTGGGATGTACAACTCTTTTTTTTTTTTAAGTTTATTTATTTATTTTTTGAGAGGGACAGAGAGTGAGCAGGGAAGGAGCAGAGAGAGAGAGAGAGAGGGAGAGAGAGAATCCCAAGCAGGCTCCACACTGTCAGTGCAGATACCGACTCGGGGCTCCAGCCCCTGAACCATGAGATCACGACCTGAGCCAAAACCCAGAGGTGGATGCTTAACCCACTGAGCCACCCAGGCGACCCTGGGGCGTGCAACCCTTGATCTCAGGGTTGTGAGTTCAAACCCCATGTTGGGTGTAGAGAGTACTTAAAAACAAAAAATAAATAAATACATAAATAGAATCATACAAAATGTAATCTCTTAATCTGGCTTCTTCCTCTATAGGTGATGATTTTGGGGTTCGTCCACACTGCAGCATACGCTTGGCTGAATGGCGTTCTGTCATATGGATGGACCGCAAGCTGTGGACCCATCCGTTCGCCATTTGACAGACGTTTGGGTTGTTTCCACCTTCTGATGATTGAAAATAGTGCTGCAGTGAAAGTCCTTGCTCCTCCCACCTCTTTTTAAAAAGGTTTTATTTGTAAGTAATCTCTACATCCAACATGGGGCTCAGACTCACGACCCCATGGTCAAAAACCACACCCTCCGCCCACTGAACCGGCCAGGCTCCCCTACTCTTTCCGCTTCTTGAGCTCTCTTTCTGTGTCAGTTTGGAGAGAACTTGTTCATTCTTTTTTTATGTCCACAGGGGACTCCACTGATGAGCTGAACTGTAATTTATTTACCTAGTCACCTGCTGATGGACATGTGGGCACTGAACCTTTTGTAATTTCAGACAGCATTTCAGGAGATAGCCTAATACAGGAGTCACCTCGCACACTGGATATCACACAGGTTTTTTAGAAATCTTTTTTATTATTATTACTATTTTTTAACATTTATTTTTGAGAGAGAGAGACAGAGACAGAGCATGAGTGGGGGAGGGGCAGAGAGAGAGAGAGAGAGAGAGAGGACCCGAGGCAGGCTCCAGGCTCTGAGCTGTCAGCCCCGAGCCTGATGCGGGGCTGGAGCCCTTGAACCTTGAGATCATGGCCTGAGCTGAAGTCAGATGCTTAACTGACTGAGCCACCCAGGCACCCCTAGAAACCTCTTTGTTGTGGACAATGTCAAGCATTTGCAAAAGTAGAGAGAATACACAGACAGCGTGGTGAACCCCCATGGATGCATCATTAAGTTTCCATCATTACCACTGTCACCTTGCACCCGACCAGCCTGTGTGCTGAAGGGACAATGGACAGAGTAGAGAAGCCTTGGAGATGACAATTCCCGACAGGATCAGCCACCAGGGATGAACCCAAGCACCCGGGACAGATGTCCCAAGGGACTGACTGCTATGAAGCCCGAGAGAACAGGAAGACCACATCCACAGGGCGTGACAGGGACTCTGAGGATTAGGGGTCATCTCAGGCCTGCAGACGTGGCTTAGCCATCTTGTGGCCAAGCTGTCACTCACCCCCGTGGAAGGAAGGATGGCCATTGCTGACGCCAGACTGCTGGCCTGGGGGAGAGGTGGAAGTAAGGCTGCCCCACAAAGACACTCGGGGGTCCAGGGCAGGAGCTTTTGAGCGGGACGGACTTCCCAACACTCCCATGACGGACAAAACAGACACAGCCCTGGAACAGTAACGGGCAAGCATTTCCCCGAGCTGAAGACAGACCTGTGTCTCCAAAGGAAAGGGCTCCTGACTCTCAGACTCCACGCCCCCCCATCACCCACCCCGAGAAGGACACATGCCTGCCACCTCTGGAATGTCATCACTTTGAAGATGAAGGGGACGTCCCGGGAGAGCGTTCTCATCAGTGACTGCCAGAAGCTAGGAGGCCACGGACGTCCACTCTGCACTTACGAAAGACAAGGAGTGGTAATAATGTCAGTGACAGGCTGCCTTAACTTTTTAAATTAAGCGTTAAAAAAATAATAAAAAATTTTTAAAAATAATAAAAATAAAACGGGCAGGCAGCTGCTGGGGGAGACAGTTCTTTTTTTCTTTTTAACTTTTTTGATGTTTATTTGTTTTTGAGAGAGAGAGAGAGAGAGACAGAGCACAAGTGGGGGAGGGACAAAGAGAGAGAGAGGGAGACGCAGAATCTGAAGCAGGCTCCAGGCTCTGAGCTGTCAGCACAGAGCCCGGTGCGGGGCTTGAACTCACAAACCGTGAGGTCACAGCCTGAGCTGAAGTTGGAGGCTTAACCGACTGAGCCACCTAGGCACCCCTGTAGGATTCCTCTTCTTTTTTTTTTTTTTTTTAATTTTTTTTTTTAACGTTTATTTATTTTTGAGACAGAGAGAGACAGAGCATGAACGGGGGAGGGTCAGAGAGAGAGGGAGACACAGAATCTGAAACAGGCTCCAGGCTCTGAGCAGTCAGCACAGAGCCCGACGCGGGGCTCGAACTCACATACCACAAGATCGTGACCCGAGTCGAAGTCGGACGCTTAACCGATTGAGCCACCCAGGCGCCCCAAGGATTCCTCTTCTATGGGGTCCCTAGGAGAGTCAGATCCATAGAGACAGGAAGTAGATGGTGGGAGCCAGGGGCTGGGGGAGGGGTGCGGAGTCAGTGTTTCATGAGGACAGAGTTCCATTTGGGGAAGATGAGAAAGTTCTGGAGATGGACAGGAGAGATGGCCATACAACAGCATGAGTGTCCTTAATGCCACTGAACAGGACCCTTAAAAAATGGTTAAGCAACCATTCTGCAATGTATGTGTATATCAAATCATCACATGCTATGCTTTAAATAAATACAATTACATTCGTCAATTATCTCCCAATGAAGTTGGAAAAAAATTTTAAGAATTAATAAAATGGTTAAGAGGGTAAATTTTATCACCACATATTTAAAAAACGTGGAGGCCACAGTTTCACCTCTGGGCCCATCCAAGCCTCGTCTGCCTGCAGGGTCGTTCCCCGCCTGCGGCCTCGGCCCCTGGAGGGGTGGGGCTGGCCGGTCCTAGTCCTCGGCCATCGGTCCTCGGTCTCGGCCATCAGCCTTGGCCATCGCTGCTCCCCATGGCGGCCCCAGAGGCGTGAAGTCATGTCAGGTTCACCGAGGGCTCAGGGTTTTTCTCGGTTTTTGTTTCCTCTCTCATTGGAGAGAAATGTCTGGATGTTTCTGCGGCTGTAGGACAAAGAGGTAAGGGTTGCCATTTCACAAATCATGCATTGCCTGTACTTCTGACGGCTCTGTCACATCTCCAAAGTTCTAACGTTCTCTCTGCTGCTGAAGCGGAGCGGGGCGGGGCGGGGGGGGGGCGCGGGGAGTACTGACTTGGCCACTGGTTTCTGGGAGGCATTGGAGCAGCAGGGCTGGTCATACCCAGAACGTAGGACTTTGAATGCCAAGGGGACAGTCATGCAACACCTGTCTGATGCCATCTGATGCTGACCTGCTGGAACCTTCCCCTGAGGTTGAAGTGTGTATACATTTCCCGCGGCTGCTGTGGCAAATTTGGAGGCTTTCAAGAAACACAACGTTATTATCCTGCAGTTCTAGAAGTCAGAAGTCTGCAGTGGCTTTTGGTGGGCGAACACCAAGGCAACTTGGGGGCTGCCATCGTTCTGGAGGGACCAGGGGACAATCCCTTCCCTTGCATTTTCCACCTTCTGGAAGCTGCCTGCCCTCCTTGCACCACGGCTCCTTCCTCCACCTTCAAAGCCGGCAGCATCATGCCTTCCTATCTCTCTCTGACTCCCGCCCCTCTGTTCTGAGGACCCATGTGATGTCACTGGACCCCCAGGGAATCCAGGCTCTACTCCCTTCTCCAGATCCTTAACCGAATCCCATCGGCAAATACGTTTCCGTGTTAGGTAACCTATTCACAGATCCCGGGGGTGAGGATGTGGGCATCCTTGGGGAGGGGGTGCATTATTGAACCTCTCATAATAAGCTTCCCTGATGGAGAACAAACCTCACCATTAGCTCCAAAGACTGAGCGAGACACAAACTTGGAGCTGCGTGCCTGTGCTGTGCCTTTCATCCTGCAGACCTCGGTTCCCTCATCTTCAAAATGGGACAAAGAGTCCCTCTTTCTTTGCCTTTTGCAAGCCATCTTCCTGCAGAGATCAGGCGAAATCAAGCAGGTGGAAATATGCAGTGTCCACATGGCAAGCCAAGACACGGGTGACCAGTGACCCGGGACTGAGGTCGGCATTGATTTCTGCAACACATACTCATCGCCTACTGTGTACCAGGCCCTGATGACAGGAAGGCCAGCGGAAATAGACTCAGATCCTGCCCTCCTGCAGAGCCTGGGGAACGTTCATTGCGCTGACATTCACTGAGTGCCTGCTGTATACCAGGCAAGGTTCTAGGTGCCGTGGGTCGGTGGGAGACAGCAGCAAACAAAGCACAGATTTCTGGAATTCACGTTCTGGTAGTGGTAATTGCCACAGAAGGGAGGTTGCTGCTGCCCCGGGACCTGACTTAGGCTGGGGTGGGGGGTCAGGAGGGGCTTTCCCTATGGCAGTGACATTTGCTCTGAGGTTGGCCAGACAAGGGGGAGTTAAACTTAGAGAAAGGAAGGGTAGAGTATCCCAACAAGGGGAAACATCGTGAGCAAATGTGTGAGTTTCCGTGGCCAGAGCGCGAGGAACAAGGGAGAGAAGCGGGGAGGGGCGATCTGTGGGACATCCTTGCTATTTTTAAAGTCAGCAGGGAGCCATCGAGGGCTTTTCACAGAGGGTGATCACAAGTGGGTTCTGCCACGATTGGGATGGGACCACTGGGCCAGGTGTGGGTTAGGCCTGGTAGGGGAGTTAGGACGTGGGCACCTACCCTTAGCCCTGCCATTTGCACCCACCATCTCTCTGGGGTTCCGCTATCTGCCCAGCCTGTCTCCTCCCAACAGTCCCATCCCGCCCCGCCCCCTCCCAGCTGCTGTCAGAGTCTTTCCTTGCAGCTCCTGCCCCGTCCCGCAGACTTCCAGAATGCCATTAGTTCAGCCAACATCTATTAGGCATCTATGGCGGGCCAGACGCGTTACACGTATTATCACACTGAGTTCCCCCAATAATCCTAGACAAAGGCATGAAGGCCGGGGTCAGAGGTGAAGACTGAGGCCCAAGGATACGGTCAGTAAAGTGCGGAGGGTTGGACCCAGAAGCAGCAGGCAGCCAGGGAGGTTGGGAGGGTTCCAGGCAGGGAGCCCCACGATCTAAGTTCCACGATTGAGCTGCGGAGAAGGGCGGTGTTAATCGTATCTGCCGCTAGGGGGCACTCAAGTCCTCCTATAGGTTCTCTTCGGAGCCGCACCTTGCAATACGGTGGCTACGTGAGCCCTTGAACTGTGGCCAGTCCGAGTCAAAATGTAAGTGCAAAACACGTGCCAGACTGCGAAGCCTTCGTGAGAGGAAAAAGAAGGCAACGTGCCTCGTTAATGCCTTTTAAAACGTCGGTGACATGTTGCAATGATGAGATTTGGGGCACATTGGGCTAAATAAATTATATTATTAAAGTTTCATTGGTATTTTTTTAACCTTTTAAAAGTTTATTTATTTGTTTTTTAGCAATCTCTACACCCAGCGTGGGGCTCCAACTCATGGCCCCAAGATCAGAGTCACATGCCCTTCCCACTGGGTCAACCAGACATCCCTTTGCTTTCTTGTGATCTAAGACTATCTACATGGGTTGCAGTTGTATTCGTATTGGCCAGTGCAGGCTTAGAGAGAAGTTACTATTTTTTAACTATTGTAAGGGGGCAAATTACCCTCTTTTAAAACATGTTTTTATTTATTTTTGAGAGAGAGAGAGAGAGCGTGTGTGCATGAGTGAGGGAGGGGTGGGGGGAGGGGAACAGAGGATATGAGGCAGGCTCTGTGCTGACAGCAGAGAGCCCCATGCAGGGCTCGACCTCATGAACCATGAGATCACGACCTGAACCAAAGTCAGACGGGTTCACCGACTGAGCCACCCGGGTGCCCCCAGTTTACAGGTTTTATTCCCTCCGCTACCAAAAAGACACAAACAAACACAAAAACCACGGCAATCGATATTTTTATACCTATACCTCCATGCGTTAATGATTCTATTTCTAAGGGAACGATTTCTAGGAGAGAGCTGTTAGATGAAGGGCTTGTGTGTTTTTAACTTTAATAGATGTTGTCAGGTCCTAGACATCAACCAACCGATTCTACAGTTTATACAAAAAGGCAAAGACCCAGAAGAGCCAACACGATACTGAAGAACCAAGTTGGAGAACTGACGCTCTGCCCAATGTCAAGACTTTCTATAAAGCTACAGTGACAAAGACAGTCGGCAGAAGATCAATGAAGCAGAACAGACAGCGTGCAAGCAGCCTGCGCAGATAAAGTCCATTGATCTCTGGCAAAGAATTGCAAGAGGCAATTCAATGGATAAAGGCCAGTCCCTTCAACAGACTGTGCTGGAAGAATTGGATGTCATAGGCACAAAAGTGAGTCCAGACACACACCTTCCACCTCCCACAAAAGTGAACCCAAAATGAATCATGGCATTAGCAAATTCAGAAACAGAACAAATCCTTTTGGCGAGCACATTCCCACTAACCGTGCAGGAGTGCACTTTTTCCCCACAGCCTCACCAGCTACGAGTGTTATCACTTTTTAAAGTTTTTCCCAGTTTGAGAAAGGGTTATCTCACTGTTACCTCGATGTGCATTTTCTAACCCCAGTCCTGTCGAGCATCTTTTCATATGATTTTGGGTAACTTGGATTCATTTTTCTATAGACTAGCTATTTACATTCTTTGTTCCTTTTTTTCATTTGAATTGTCTATTTTCCAATTTATGCATGTTCCTTGCCATCTGATTTATTGACGTCAAAATTTTGTGGTATCTTTTATCGCCTAGAGTTCCCATTCCTGCCAAGGAAATTCTCTTTTGTCCTTAGATTGCATATGTATTCGCTTAGATTTCCTAGCAAGATTTTTATTCTTTTATATTTGAGTTTTGACTCTATCTGGAATATATTTTTGCTTATTGTATTCAACAATTAACAAAGGGTTTAACTAAGGCTCTACTTGTGTTTTCAGATGGATATTCAGAATTGGGCCAACACTATTTTTAAAATAAACCACCCTATTCCCTGAGAATTAAAATACCATTTTTTTATCATATATAGATTTTCATATACGCCGGATTATGTTTCTGGATTTCTGTTCTTTTTCTACTCAGCTACTTAACTAGTTCCATTTTAATACCTCAGCAATTGAATTCTCCCCCTATTCTTTTTTATGTTTGTCTTGGCTCCTCAAGAAAAAGAATTGTTCTTTTTCTGTTGGGATGCTGAGTACAATTGTATTAAATTTGTAAGTTAGGGGGTGCCTGGGTGGCTCAGTTGGTACACGTCCGACTTCAGCTCAGGTCATGACCTTGCAGTTCGTGAGTTCGAGCCCCGCGTCGGGCTCTGTGCTGACAGCTCGGAGTCTGGAGCCTGCTTTGGATTCTGGGTCTCCCTCTCTCTCTGCCCCCCACCCCACACCCCTGCTCATGCTCTGTCTCTCAAAAAAAGATAAATATTAGAAAAAAATTTTTTTTTTTAATTTGTAAGTTAGATTGTGGGTAATTTATAGTTGTTTTTTTTTTTATGTCAACCCAAGAAACTGTCTTTCCATTACTACAGACCTTGCTTTCCCTCCTTCAATGAGATTTTATAATTTTGTTTGTATTGTACCTGTGCTGTTTTCATTAAATTTGTTCACAGGTAGTTTGTCATTTTCCCTCGGGAAGCCTGGGTGGCTCAGTGGGTTAAACATCCGACTTCAGCTCAGGTCATGATCTCATGGTTTGTGGGTTTGAGCCCCACATCGGGCTCTGTGCTGACGGCTCGGAGCCTGGAGCCTGCTTCTGATTCTGTGTCTCCCTCTCTCTCTGTTCTTCCCCTGCTCACGCTCTGTCTCTCAAAAATGAATAAACGTTGAACAAATTTAAAAATAAATAAATAAATAAATAAATAAATAAATGTGGTGTTCACTCATTTCTGAGTCTTTTGGTGCAGTATTTCTATTCTAGGTAGTCATCTTACTAAATTCTTGCTAAAGCACTTGAACAAAGAGAGTTCACCTTATCTCTTCTTTTCAATGTCTTTTTTTTTTTTTAAGTAGGCTCCTCACCCAGCCCAGAGCCCAATGTGGGGCTTGAACTCATGACCCTGAGATCTAGACCTGAGCTGAGATCAAGAGTCAGATGCTTAACTGACTGAGCCACCCAGGTGCCCCTTTTCTTTCCAAATGTCTTATTGTTTTCTTATCCTCCTGCATTTGTTGGAATCCCCAGGACAGAGTTCGATAACCACAGTAAAAGACTGCATATTGGTCTTTTTCCTGATTAGCATTTAGGCTAATATTTACTGTTGATCTTAAGGGAATTGCTTTTATTGCATTTAAGCAATATCTTTCCCTTTTTATTCTTTATTTTTTATTTTTTATTTTTTATTTTTTATTTTTATTATTTTTTTTTCTTTAGGGGAAAGTGCGAACGCAGCCCCCCACTACCACAAATTATGCAGTCGAGTTTCCCACATTTGGGGAAATCGCAGGGGTCAGCACATCCCGAGTGCAATGGATAAGCCTCGCCCTGGGAAAACCACCTTCCTGATCATGGTGTCTCCCCTGCCAGGTAAGTATTTTATTTTTTATTTTTTAAGTGTATTTATTTAAGTAACCCCTGTGCCCAACGTGGGGCCTCAAACTCATGACCTTGCTCTCTCCTCCGACTGAGCCATCCACAAGCCTCACAATTTCTTTCTCTTTTTAAATCTTACTTCACTTTTGTCAGGAATGACTGCTGAATTTTATGAAATGCTTTTTCGTACACACTAATAGGACCATGCAGGTTTTCCTCATTTGATAGAATGCTTTTTATTGGACCTCTCTGGAATCTGGAAATAAAGCTGACCATTTCCTACTCTTTTTTTGGTACATTACTATCAAATGACAATATCTGGCAACCTTCAGTTTGCTATTTTTTTTAAGTTTATTTATTTATGTTGAGGGAGGGGGAAGTTACCAGTGGGGGAGGGGCAGCGAGAGCCGGAGACACAATCTCAAGCTGACTTCGCACCGTCAGCACAGAGCCCGATGTGAGGCTCGAGCCCACGAACCGAGAGATCATGACCTGAGCCAAAGTCAATGCTTAACCGACTGAGCCACCTGGGTGCCCCAAATTTTTCTATGTTCTTAAGTGAGATTGATCTGTGCTCTTCTGTCCTGTCATTTAGAACTCAAGACATGAAATTGAATTCATAAAATGAAGTCAAAGATGCATCGGGGAGTTTTCTGTATTTTTCTACAGCATGGTTGTCCTCATCGGATGTTCCGCTTGGGGCAAGTGATCCCCATGTGCATTTTTCTCAGCGATCATTCATTTCCTTCTAGGTTTTTCCGAATGTTGCCCAGAGCTGCATGTAGATTCTCATATTTAACCGTTTACACTTACACTGAGACCTTATCTCCCTAATCTTGTTTGTTTTTCTACTCTGACTGTTTAAAATGTTCTTTTCAGGCGTGCCCGGCTAACTCAGTCGGTAGAACATGTGACTCTTGATCTCGAGGTTGTAAGTTCGAGCCCCCCATTGGGTGTAGAGATTTAAAAATAAAATCTTTAAGGGCAAAAAAAGATGGTGCTCTTTTCACTGTGTTCTAAATAGTTTACAAGTCCCCTCTTGGCTCTGTCATTCAAGGCATTGCCCTTTGACATTGATGGTGGGTTTGGGGAAGAGAGGTTGGCCAGCAGGTGGAGGCGGGGCCATGAAAAGGGTTCTAGAGAGGGTAGGCTCATTGTGCTCTTTGTTTGTGGTTGACTTGCTTTATCTCTTCCATTGGAGAATCCCAACGGTATTCTTGTAGAGAATTTGGTGTGTACCTTTTACTTTGTTCCTAATGCTGCCAGATGAATATTGTCCTACGTGACGTGTTTTACACTGACCCAGATGGTTTTGTGTTATCTTTAGCTCTCGTTTCCTCCTGTCTCCACTGACATTTTGTTTTTTGTTTGACTCAGAAGCGGCATTTGAGAGTTAGCAGGAGCAGGGGAAGGACAGAGAGAGAGGATCCCAAGCAGGGTCCGCAGTGTCAGCATAATGCCAGATGTGGGGCTTGAACTCATGAACCGTGAGATCACGACCTGAGCCGAAGTCAGACGCTTAGCCCACTGAGCCACCTAGGCGCCCCCCCCCGCTTTTTTTTAAAAACAGCATTCTGTTCTTACGTTATTGATCTAATCATTATATCTTCGGCTATTTCTCTGAAGATAATAATGGTGGGGCTGTTATTACTTTTTTCTCCCCCTCTTGGCATGTTTAAAAATTTTCCCGAGTTGGTTTTTCCGAGGTTTGTTCTGGTTTCTGCCTTTCATTTTGAAGTTTCCCCTAAATCGTATATTTGAATGTGAGGCCCAGGGGCTGAACTGATGGCAAGGGGTTCATGTTGGTGGGGAGTTTCGTTGAAGATAAGCTCCTCATCCCCACATGTCAGTCTCTTATAGATCTTTTCTCTGGGACCATTTGATTTCTCCAAAAAGGACTCCCCGTTTCCTGGAGTGGGGGTGGGGGTGGGGGTGGTGGGGGGCGTACCCCTGGCTTTCTTCAAACCCAGCAAGGAAGGGATTGGCAATAGCCTTCAGTATAACAGCTTTCACCCCATCCTTTCTTCTTCTTTTCTTTTCTTTCTTTCCTTTTTTTTTTTTTTTTTTTTTAGTTTATTTCTTTATTTTTGGGAAAGAGCTAGCAGGGGAGGGGCAGAGAGAGAGAGGGAGAGAGAGAGAGAATCCCAAGCAGGTACCGTGTTCTCAGTGCAGAGCCCTATGCAGGGCTCAATCCCATCCACGACTCTGGGATCATGACCGGAGCTGAAATCGAGTCAGACACTTAACTGACTGAGCCACCCAGATGCCCCTCATCTTTTTTTAATGATCATATAGTACTCCCTTACATGGCCAAAGCATTATATACTTAACCAATATTCTATTATTGGACATTTATGTGGCTTCTGATTCATTACTGTTGTTATTATATATATATATATATTTAACTGTATTTTTATATATAACTATATTGTGTGCATATTATTATAATTATATATAGCCATATAACTTCACTACATATATATTCTATGTATATATGGGACATGTCAATATAAACATGTACGTATATAATATAATATATATATATGTTATATATTACTGTATATATTATATATGTTGCTAAAACTTTAAGTCTTTTTTTCTTTAAAAAAAATTTTTTTAACGTTTATTTATTTTTGAGACAGAGAGAGACAGAGCATGAACGGGGGAGGGGCAGAGAGAGAGGGAGACACAGAATCGGAAGCAGGCTCCAGGCTCTGAGCCATCAGCCCAGAGCCCGACGTGGGGCTCGAACTCACGGACCGCGAGACCGTGACCTGAGCTGAAGTTGGACGCCTAACCGACTGAGCCACCCAGGCGCCCCGAGTCTTTTTTTTCTTAAGATTGAAACCTAAAAGTAGAACTTCTGGGTCAAAGGCCATTTATTAAAGTTTTGGATACATGTCGGTTGCCTTCCAGAAACATCCACCCTCAAAATGGACAAAGTGGGGGTTCTAGCAAGTGACCCCCGCAGGCCCCTGGAAGTCAAAACCATCCTGGGGAGAAAGATTAATGGAAAATCTACAAGCGGCAGAAAAAGTGGCCTGGCCGTGAGCGCAGCCCTGTGCTGAGACTGCGTGGCCCCAGGCAGGAAGTCAGCCCCATGTGTCCCGCAGCCCCCTGGCAGCCTCAGCCAAGGACACCCCCACTGATGCCCTGGTAGGTAATGTCATTGACAAATATTGACCCAAGCTCCCGGAATGGAGCCGGCACTAGGGCATGAAGAACATTAAAAAAAAAGGGGGGGGTTAAATATTTATTTATTTGCAAGAGGTGGGGGAAGAAGAGGCAGAGAGAGAGGGAGACACAGAATCTGAAGCTGGCTCCAGGCCCTGAGCTGTCAGCACAGAGCCCAACGCGGGGCTCGAACTCACAGACCTGAGCCGAAGTCGGACGCTCAACTGACTCAGCCACCCAGGCGCCCCCTGCAGAACATTTTTTAAGTGTCCAGGTCAGTGGCACTGAGCACATTCACGCTGTTGTGCAAGGATCGCCAGCATCCATTTCCAGGATGCTTTTCATCTTGCGGCACTGAAACTCTCCCCATTAAACACGACCACCACAGGCTGCTCCTCCAGAGCCCCTGGCTCCCACGGTCTGCTTTCTGTCCCTATGGATGTCCCTCCTCCAGGGACCTCATGGAAGTGGAATCATACAACACTTGTTCTTATGTGACTTTCATTTATTTCACGGAACATAACGTTCTCGAAGTTCATCCACACAGCCGGGGTCAGAACGCCCCTCCTTTTCAAGGCTGAGTGATACTCCATTGTGTGGACGGACCACATTTTGTTAGGTGGCTTCTGAACGTGGACGCCCAAACGACTCTTAGAGACATTTTTTTCTTCCTAACAAACTCTTTATTTTGGAATGGTTGCAAGTCTACAGAAAAGGTGCAAAGATGGTGAGGAGAGTTCCTGAATCCCCTGCACTCAGCTTTCCCCAAACATTAATTCACACTTCACGAGTATGTTCCTTGCTTTTGAAGTGAATGGCGGATGTTGGACATCCTTCCAAGTCAGCAGACCGACATGTCCTAGCACAGGGATTATTTGCATTATTATTTCCATGAATCCAGGCTCGTCATCTAACCCTTCGATGCCACCCCCGTTTCCTTCCTTGTCCTAAAGTGGGGAGAAATGCAGCACCCACTTCCTCCATAGAAATGTGATGAGCATTTCAGGACATAAAGAGAAAAGGCCAACACCGATCGTGCATTCATCACGGCACAGTACGTCTACACTGTTTTGGGGTCTCCTGGCTGCCTCAGCCGGAAGAGCACCGGACTTGATTTTGAGGTTTTGAGTTCAAGCCCCGCGGTGTACAGATAATTAAAATAAAAATAGGGGCACTCAGTCGGTGGAGAGTTGACTCTTGATTTCAGGATTGTGAGTTTGAGCCCCACATTGGGTGCAGAGATTACTTAAAATCTTAAAATAAATAAATAAATAAAATAAGATAAAATCTTTAGAGGGGTGCCTGGGTGGCTCATCGGTTAAGCATCTGACTTCAGCTCAAGTCATGATCTCACAATTTGTGAGTTCGAGCCCCACGTCGGGCTCTATGTATTTTTTTTAAGTTTATTTATTTTTATTTATTTAAAAATGTTTAAGTTTATTTATTTATTTTGAGAGCGAGGGAGAGAGAGAGAATCCCAAGCAGGCTCCATGCCCAGCAGAGCAAAGCCTGATGCGGGGCTCAATCCCGCAACCGTGAAATCATGACCCGAGCCGAAATCAAGAATCCGATGCAGCTCAGAGCCTGGAGCCTCCTTTGGATTCTGTGTCTCCCCCTCTCTCTGCCCCTCCCCTGCTTGCACTCTGTCTCTCTCTCTCTCTCTCTGCAGAAATAAATAAACAGTAAAAATAAAAATAAATAAATAAATAAAATCTCTAGGGGCACCTGGGTGGGTCAGGCGGTTAAGCGTCGGACTTCAGCTCAGGTCATGATCTCACGGTTTGTGAGGGTTTGTTTGTTGCGAACCCTGCTTTGGATCCTTTGTCCCCTTCTCTCACTGCCCCTCCCCTGCTCTCTCTCTTTCTTAACAATAAATAAACATTTTTAAAAATTAAAACAAAAACTTAAATAAATAAAGTCAAGTCTTTAGAGGCACCTGGGTGGCTCAGGCGGTTAAGCATCGGATTCTTGATTTCAGCTCGGGTCATGATCTCACGGTTGCGGGATTGAGCCCCACATCGGGCTTTGCTCTGCTGGGCACGGAGCCTGCTTGGGATTCTCTCTCTCTCCCTCGCTCTCAAAATAAATAAATAAACTTAAACATTTTTAAATAAATAAAAATAAATAAACTTAAAAAAAATACATAGGGGCACCTGGGTGGCTCAGTCAGTTAAGCGGCCGACTTCGGCTCAGGTCATGATCTCGCACTCCGTGAGTTCGAGCCCTGCGTCGGGCTCTGTGCTGACAGCTCAGAGCCTGGAGCCTGTTTCGGATTCTGTGTCTCCCTCTCTCTGACCCTCCCCTGTTCATGCTCTGTCTCTCCCTGTCTCAAAAATAAATAAAAAACGTTTAAAAAAAATACATAAATAGACTGCTTTATTGGCCAGCCTTGACCTGCCTCCTCTCACGTGATAGCCAAGCAGGGTCCCGTTTTTGCGGAGGGGGCCACTGCTTTTATTTAGCTGGCCCTTGATTGCCCGGCATTTAGGTTTTGCTACAACAAAGGACACAGCCTGGAATCACCTCCTGTGAAGTCCCTCACGTATGCAAGTTTATGTGCAGGAGATATTCCCCCAAAGGCATCTGTGGTTCCCAGGTTTCTGGTTGGAGCCTAACTGCCCTCCCCCGGGCTGTTCCCAGGGGCTGGGGGGGGGGGGGCTGGGTCTCCAGCAGCAGCCTCCACGGGGTGTCTTTTCAAACTTTGCTCCTTGATATCAGAGAGGACAACGAGGGGGCGTGACCTTGAGACAGACAAGTGCCCAGTGTGTGCTTGAGAAGCACGAACTGCGTGTGTGTGTGTGTGTGTGTGTGTGTGTGTGTGTAACCCGGGTGCTTAAGACCATAAGGAAAGCCCCCCCATGACAGGCTGTCTGCTGTCAGCGCAGACCCCGCTTCAGATCCTCTGTCTCCCTCTCTGTCTGCCCCTCCCCCCTTCACAATTAAAAAAAAAAAAAAAGCCCACGCGGAAGAAATGAGCAAATGATACCAAAGGCCAGCAAGTTCAGCTCCAGAAGGGCTTTGCGTCTCCAGCTAGGAAGGGTGGGCTTGCTGAAGAAGAACCAGAAAGACAAGAACAAGAAGGGTGAGCTCGCAGGAGGGCTGTAGGAAAGCCTCTGGGATCTGGGGATTCTAAGCAGGGATGAGCGACTATCGAAGCCTCCAGAGCCGTCTCCCTGGCTGCTTGGTGGCAGGTGGGCACGGGAGGGGGTGCTGAGTCAGAAGCACCAGGGAGGAAGCTGGTTCAAAAACTAGAAACCCGTGTCAAGTGTCTGAAGCTTCAGGGGCTGCGAACTCCCTGGGGCAGGGACCCTGCTCTAGAGCATTTGCTGATGGAGTGGATGAGAGCGGGCAGGGGTGGGGGGAGCCGAGAGGGGCTCTGAGAAGCCCGGCTGCACACAGAGACAAGAGGGAGACAGAAGGCACGGGATGGATGGATGAGTCAGGGCGGGGGAGACAGACAGCGAGGCACCGCCATGGGGGACAAGTGCAGAGATACGGAGAAAAGGGTGTGTGGGGTTACGAGGTGAAAAACTGTGTTAACCGTGCCTCTTTATATTCTGTATTTTCTGGGGCTTTACCATCCTGGGGGGTTGCTGATCCCAGAGACACTGTCCCTCCCAGGGTTAGCTAATTCCTAGAAATAGGGCACAATTCCCACGAACTCACCTTCTTACACAAACCAGCCGGTGCAAAACCCCAAATCCCTCCCTCCAGGCTCTGCCCTGGGCCAATATTCCCCCGCCCAACCACCCCCGACTAAGGATAACACCTACCCTCTGGAGTCCACTGAAATTATTCAAACTAGCAAGTCCTAAGTCTTACCCCACCCTGTCTTGCTTTTCCCACGGAAACCACAGTAAAGGCTCTCTCTTATGGTTTCCCCTCACTCCCTCTGCCCCCTGCCGCAGCCTGGGGCTTCCCCCTGGGGCCCCGTGGGGGCCGTGCCCTACCTCCTGCTCCTAGGGGACCCCTTCCTTCCGGTTTCTGTGTGTCTGGCCATCCCTGGTTGAAACAAATCTGGGTACACGTTAAGACAAAAGGATTTCAGAGAGTCTAGACAGTTGGTCAGCAAGGCCAGGTGCTGCAAGAAGTCAAGGCTGCTGAGCCTGGCCGGTGACTGTAGGGTTAAGGGGTCCCGGGTGCCGTAGAGGGGGGCTGGTGATGGCCTGTGGAGGGCAGGGCCTCCTGTGTGACCGGGAAGCGAGCGTGAGATTGGCTGCTAACGGGAAGAGGGATACCAGGCTGGTTTTCACTCTGGGGGTCCAGGCCAAGAGCTGGTGAGATTTCAGCGGGGAGGGGACAGTGAGGTGAGCAAAGGAGAGAAGAAACCGATGAGGGACAGGGCTGGGGACCAGCCAACCCAGACCGTGCCCCTCGGAGCCGCCGTGGGACGGCTGGCCGAACGGAGGGCCCAGTGACAGAGTGCGGGTAAGGTATGGCGGGCAGGGATGCCGGAGGGGTCTCGGGGGGTCAGGGAGGCTGGACTGGCCAGTGAGGAGAGGAGTCCGTGAGCTGGCCGTGGGTGAGCTGAGAGCACAGGGCTGGGGGACAGAGAGGAGAAGGAGATGATGGCAGGCCTCACCTTCGCAGAAGCCCTGCTGTGGGCCAAGTACCTTGTGATCATTTGCAACCCCACTAAGCAGGCTCTACACGCTAGGGTCCTAGGCCCCCACTAGGCTCTACACGAAGCGGGCTACATAACGTGCAGGTCCCAGCGTGATAGCAAATGTGGGGTTCTTTGCTAAAAAACAAACCGAAGGGGCACCTGGGCAGCTCAGCTAAGCGTCCGACTCTTGACATCCTCTGCTCAGGTCACGATCTCACGGTTTGTGGGTTTGAGCCCCCCGTCAGGCCCGCCGACAGCTCAGAGCCTGAAGCCCACTTCACATTCTGTGTCTCCCTCTCTCTCTGCCCCTCCCCCACTTGCACTCTGTCTCTCCCTCTCTCAAGAATAAATAATCATTAAAAACAAAAGAAAGAGGAAATACAAAGCTTTCCCTTTTTTTCCCTAGCTTCCTCTTTGACTTATGGTATCTGGCATTTCCCATGTCATTCTAAGTAACAAGCAATCAAAATGTTAAATTCCTTTTTTTCCCCCGTGTTTATTTATTTTTGAGAGAGAGAGAGCATGAGCAGGGGAGGGGCAGAGAGGGAGGGAGACACAGAATTTGAAACAGGCTCCAGGCTCTGAGCTGTGAGCATAGAACCTGACGTGGGGCTCGAACTCACGAACCCGTAAGATCATGACCGAAGCCCAAGTTGGCCGCTTAACCGACTGAGCCACCCAGGTGCCCCTTCAACATAATTATTTTTATTTTTATTTTTATTTTTTTTAATTTTTTTTTTTTCAATGTTTTTTATTTTTATTTTTGGGACAGAGAGAGACAGAGCATGAACGGGGGAGGGGCAGAGAGAGAGGGAGACACAGAATCCGAAACAGGCTCCAGGCTCTGAGCCATCAGCCCAGAGCCCGACGTGGGGCTCGAACTCACGGACCGCGAGATTGTGACCTGGCTGAAGTCGGACGCTCAACCGACTGCGCCACCCAGGCGCCCCAATTATTTTTAAATGCAAATATAAGAAAGCATGCCACTTGTTCGTGAGATCCCCTACACTGCAGAGTTGGGCGCCCGGACGTAGGGAGGGTGACGGTGCCTCCCACCACATTCTGGCCAGGACCGTGGGAACCGCCACCGGCCAGTCCCCCCAGGCTGCAGGGGCCCCTTCGGCCCACACACTCCGCCTTCCCTCGCTGGGCCCGGTGGAGGGGGCGGAGGGGAGCCTACCTTGCCCTCTCTTCTCTTCTATTGTGTCACCATGCAAGTTGTTGGCTAACACCACCAGTGACGCAAGTCACCTTAGGGTTTCTTGCCTGTTTCTTGGAACGCTATTGCTTGCTTTCAGAATTAGAGCCCAGTTCTGGTTCCCAGGCAAAGTGTTGACCCGGAGGCCCTTACTCAAGCCTGGACCCTTGACCTCACTTTGAATGTTGCTGAGCCAGGCACACAGGGCAGGGCAGGTGCACCTTGATTCTGTGCTCCCTGGGGGGGGGGGGTGCTCCACTACCCCACCCACTGCACTTTAAAAGCCCAAGTTCAAAAGTGAAATGATTAAGAATTTCCAGACGGAGGCGTTATGCTGAGTGGAATGAGTCAGGGACAGACAAATGCTGGATGATCTCACTTATGTGTGGAATCTAAAAAGGTCAGAAAAGGGGCCCCTGGGTAGCTCAGTCAGTTAAGCGCGGGACTCTGGACTTTGGCTCAGGTCACGATCTCCAAGTTCACCAGATCGAGCCCCCTTGCTGGGCTCTGCACGGATGGTGCGGAGCCTGCTTGGGATTCTCTCTCTCTCTCTGCCTCTCCCCTGCTCACGCTCTCTCTCTCAAAAAGAAACATTAAAAAAATAATTGAAAAAAGAAATAACAGCTCGGGGGATCTAATGGACAGCGCGCCGATTATAGCGAACAGTCGTGTATCATATTCTCCACTGTTGCTAAGGAGTAGATCTTCAACGTTCTCACCACAAAGAAAGACATGGTAACTTTGTGTCACGGTGGAGGCAGCGTGAGCGTTTTGCAATTTATAAGTGTATCGGATCAACACACTCACCGGGAAACTCACCCAATGCTATGTGCCAATTATGGCTCAGTAAAGTGGGCGGGGGCTTTCCAGATGGCAACTGCCCGGCCTCAAACCGAGCGCAGGGCCCTTCTGCCTGCAGGGCTCTGAGCAGTCACACAGATCGGGCGTGCCAAGCTGGTCTCGGGGCTGCGTTTTACAGATGATGAAACAAGGGGCAGCTCGCCTGAGCGGGCCCAGCTGGGGAGCCGCGGAGCCACACCTGTCTCGCATCCGTGCACAGCGGGGCCGCATCTGAGAAGCTGGAAGGAGTCTCACGGGCCCATCTGGCCATCCAGCCCCTGTCGCCAAGGGCCCCAGCTTCTCCGCGTGTCCTTTGTTTTGTGAATTCGAACGGACGCGTCGAATGGACAGGGAGAGGGCGGACGTCAAGATAACCCGGAAGTGTTGGTTCACACGCGTTTTCTTCCTAGCACTTTTGTGTAATTAAAGGGAAGTCTGGGGGCACCCGGGTGGCTCAGGCGGTTAAGCGGCCGACTCCTGACCTCTGTTCAGGTCATGATCTCACGGTTTGTGGGTCCGAACCCCGCATCCGGCTCCGAGCTGGGTGCCGAGCCTGCTTGGAGGCCTGTCTCTCTTCTCTCTGCCGCTCTCTCTCCCTCCGTCTCTCTCAAAACAAGTAAACAAACTTTAAAATAATAATAATAATAATAATAATAACAAGAAAAGAAAAAGACTATAGGTGCCTGGGTGGCTCAATCAGTTGAGTGTCCAACTTTGACTTCAGCTCAGGTCATGATCGCAGGGGCGTGGGATTGAGGAGTGAGCCCCACATCGGGCTCCGCACTGAGCATGAGGCCTGCTTGGGATTCTCTCTCTCTTCCTCTCTCTCCCTCTGCCCCTCAGCCCCCCTCCTCCTCTCAGACACATACTCTCTCTCTCTAAAAACAAGACAGAACAAAAGAGCTGTGAAAATGCCTTCCTTCGGGGCAAGCAGCGTCTGGATTCTGTGGCTGGGTTCCGTGCTGGGTTCCATGACTGGGTGGCTGGGTCTCGTGACTGGGAGCCGTGGCTGGATTCTGTGGCTGACTTGGGGCTTCAGGAACTTTTACACCTTCTGGTCTCTTGCCTGGGGAATTTTCAAGGTGAAGACACCGCAAAGACATTTTGCCCTAGTTTGAAGCAATAAATTAATGAAGTCATCCACAGGCTGGGTCAGATTTAAACTGGGTTAAAGGTGGCCTCTCTGAGAAGCGAATGCCTTTGTCTCAAAGGAGGAGGCAGCACCCTGTGTCTGAGCCTGGAGAAGGACGCTCACACATGACAGGAGAGGACACCTGGGGCAGGGGTCTGACCAGGATGCCAGATGCTTCTTCTAGTGCTCTGGGCACAAAGTGCTTTGTTGTCCTGCCCTCTGCCTTCAACCCCATTTCCCCCCAATTATTTCTATTATTAAGTATAATATTTAGTTTGTATTTAATATATGTATTGTAATATCCTGTTGTAATGTAAGTAATATGTTATTTATATCATATAAATATATAATATCCTGGTATTCTTTAAATGTGAGCTTTTGAGGGGGCGCCTGGGTGGCTCAGTCAGCTGGGCATCCAACTTCGGCTCAGGTCATGATCTCAGGGTCCATGAGTTCGAGCCCCGCGTCGGGCTCTGTGCTGACAGCTGGGAGCCTGGAGCCTGCTTCGGATTCTGTGTCTCCCTCTCTCTCTACC